>NC_136959.1:51082787-51127787 GCF_032717465.1 Coenobita brevimanus
TGTGTGTGTGTGTGTGTGTGTGTGTCCTCTGCCTTTTTTTCATCCCACAGTACTCTTATTTCTTCCATATTTCATTAATCCATTTTACGTCCCCACAAAAATTACATCTTTTCTCACTGATACATTTTTCTTCTTTACCTTACAACTTCTTCATCCTTTCATTCCTTGGACATTTCGGACTCTTCTTAATTCTCCTCTTCCTCCTCCTCCTCCTCCTACGCCTCCTCCTCCTCCCCTCTTCCTCCTAATCATCATCATCATCATCATCCCGACCTCATTTTTACGCCCAAGAGTGGAGTGAGATGAGGTCCAGAGAGAGAAAAACAAATCTAACAGAAAGTGACTAATCAATAACATGTCCAATTATTTCCTTTATCATCATCTTTTATAATATCTCTATTATTTCCTCTCGCTCTATTTCTCGCTCTCTTTTCCCTCATCCAAAGTTTCCTGCTCTCTTCGTCTTCCTACCCCACAAGGGAAGAAAGTTGTGGAAGGAGATGGGAAGAGGAAGGAACAAGGAACAAATGCTAGGGGAGAGAGACAGAGAGAGAGAGAGAGAGAGATGATAGGAGAGGCACTCAGCTGACGATAGCGAAGCAGAAGAGACAGAATGGGACCAAACGAGGCAAGAGATAAGGGATGATAAAGAAAGAGTGAAAGACAGTTAATAAGAAAGAGAGAGAAAAGATAAGGACGAAGACTTCAGATAACAGTGCCAGTCAAACAGTAAAGATAAGAGTGGCACCGGTGAGAGAGAGACAGACAGACAGAGACAGAGACAGAGAGACAGAGAGAGAGAGAAGGAATGAAAGGGAAGTCACTAACAGAAACAGATAAAGTGTCACTGATCAAGGACCGAAACAGGAGGAAGATAAGAGAGTAAAGGGGTCAGAGAGAGAGAGAGAGAGAGAGAGAGAGAGAGAGAGAGAGAGAGGCGGGGAGGGAGGGGGATGAATAAGTGAGAGAGAAGGGAAGAGAAGTTCAGGAGTCATCGCATTTCATCACAGTAATGGCTTTTCTTGGGCCAAAGCTCTTCTTGTTGTTGATGCTGTCGTGACCCTAGGAGAGAGAGAGAGAGAGAGAGCGACAGAGACAGAGACAGACAGACAGACAGACAGACAGACAGACATGAAGACCCTTAGAAAGAAAGACAGACAGGCAGATAGTCACTGAAAGAAAGAGAAAGAAAGACAGATAGACAGATGCACATAGAAAGAACGAGAAAGAAATCAGACAGAGACAGAAGCAAACAGACAGACATAATGACAGTTAAAAGAGTACACATATACACATACCACAGAGATATTACGGTCACAAACAGGTGATCCGGCCATAATACAAAATTGGAATTAGGCAGTTCAAAGAGAGTGTGTTCCTCCGCCAACGCCCATACCAGACAGCTCATATCACCAAAATTTGTTCATCTTTTCCTTGGCCCATGACCCACATATCCACAAAACTTCATTGAAATTCATCAGTAACTTCTTCTAGACTTGTTGTGAACGAAGAAACAGAAAAACAGGGATGAATACAAGCCTCCTCCACCTCCGTTGGCGGAGAGAATAACTTACTCCCTAGTCAAAGAATGATGAAAAAAGGGGACAGTACATCAGAAAGCTCTCCCCTCCAACTTTCAGACTGTAGTTAATTGCCTTGCAGGTAAACAGTGAGAATCGATATAGTTCTTATACCTTAACTTGGCCCAGATTTTCATCCTTTTACAGTTTATTTCACGTAGCTCAGTGGCAGGCAAATACAATGCTACGGTTTCATATCCTTGTCATACCAATTCTTCGTGACTAGTATCAACTTCTAGTGGTAATCTCTCGTTACAACTAATCATCAAAGAGGGACAGCTGGCAGTTTTAGTTGGAGAGTATATCTCTGACGTCTGAAACACCTGAAATGTATGCCACAGAACAGGTAAAAAGTGGTAATAATAATATCACTTTCCAGGGAATCTTAAATCAATTTTTATCTCCTCCAAGGACGTTATGTTGCCGGCGTTGGTTTGTTTGGCTGCTTGTCAGTTAGCAGGATTACTTAAAAAGTTAAGAACGGATTTAGCTGGAATGTTTTGGAGGGGAAGGGTATGGCTCAAGGAACAATCCATTAGGTTTTGGTTGTGATCTGGATCATCATCTGGATCCAGGGATTTTTTAAAGGATTCCCTACCACTGAGGGAAAGTGACAATTTCAACATTTTTTTCCAACTTGATAAATAATGTATACAATGCCTGCACAAAAATTACAAGATAACATCATGAGATCTACCACACACTCCACCTTGGCGGAGGTTTGCAATCTCGGATTGCTCTTGTTTTTACTGTGCTAATTGTAATGACCCGTATATGCAGTTTTATGTACATCACGGTATATCCACATGTGTATTTATACAGTTAGGATAGGACTGATTGGAGAAAATTTATGCACACTTGTTTTTGTAAACAATACGGCGAGTGTGGTAATAATTTTTCCACCCATGAACGCAGGATGAAGCACCGGCATTCACTCACATTCAGTCTCGGTTAGCGAATGTAACAGTGTGCACCAAAACGTTTTAAACCATCCACGAATAGGCCACTCTGAATTTACGATACAGTTTTATCCCAGATATTACAAATTACTGACAAGTGATTCTTCCATAAATCATATAATTCCTATGTACTCAGTTCCATACACGCTTATCTCCCTCACGAGTGCTCTGACTTCCATAACACAAAGCCTCACACCATCCTCCCTTCATTTCGTTGCCCTCTCCCGTTCTGTCACTCCCTGTACCTCTAATATGCATCATTCTATACACTCTCCTCACTCTAGTCCCTTCCCTTGACCATACCCTTTCTATCATACCATCTCCGCTTTCATACTTCTCACTTACACAATATGCATATGACCAATTGGCCATACCGATTTAACACATACTTCGTTTGGGTCCATACATTTGTTACATTGTCATTTCTCGCCCTGCAACATCGTGTCAATTCCAACACTTTCATATTTTTCCGATCTCTCTCATTCAGGGGCCACAACTCTCACTTAAATAATGCAATCGGCACCACGTTACCCAAACACTCAACTTTCTCTCCACATTCTCAAAACCCATAATACTTTTTTTTTTTTTTTAACCATTCTCCTGTGCTATGGCTTCCTTCAAGTCCCAAACGTCCATCCAGTGTGTGTGTGTGTGTGTGTGTGTGTGTGTGTGTGTGTGTGTGTGTGTGTGTGTGTGTGTGTGTGTGTGTGTGTGTGTGTGTGTGTGTGTGTGTGTGTGTCCTTTATGTGTTCAACTCTGGGTGGCATAGATTTAGTAACCCGTTTCCTGAGGCCGAGCAGTTCTCCCACGTACGATACATCTCCACATATCAGCACTTGGCACTAATACCTACTGTCCATACTGAATACCTGCTAAAGATGTTATTATACAGGACTGGTGTATTGATATTAACGGGGGTGTTTTTGCGACGTGGTGGTGGGTCTTATGGGAGGTTAGTAAAGTCTGTTTTAACGAAAGTCTAGGCCTTAAACTGTGTCCTACTTTACATCCTCCATCCGCGTTGATTTTCAATTTAACGTGACCCCAAATTACCTCCTTTACACGATGAGGGTCAAGTTGTAACAATAGATCAGCACTCGAACATGGTACTGATTACGATGAAGTGCAATGGACAGAAAGTTTATTAATACACAGGAATATTAAACTCCTTTTTTTTTTTCTTCATTGAGCCACGCGAAATTATATGCAAAAATACGAAATTCTTGGTCATGTTAAGGTGGAGGAATTATGATAATCTCCTGTGTTGTCTCGCAACTGCATCTCATCACCCACTAAAGTAATTCTGGATGATATTCGTCGTAACCTTATTTCAAAATGTGAGATTATTAATAATGAATTTCAACATTTATTTGCCCTCATGTTAATTAGTCGCAGTTTTACATAATTTTAGCCTCTTCTGTCAGAATACTTAATCTTGTTTAATTCCTTCTGCTTCCAGACTTTTTTAATTAATTCGGGGGAGACCTTGGTGACAGGCAAATAAATTTAATAAATTAAGGCAAATACCAAATGCAAAAATACTACACAGGTACAAAAACTACTATACCCATTTCACGCTAACCTGGCCTAAAACTGCCATTCCTCCATCCTGAATAATTAGCTGTAACAAGAAATTAAACTCCAGAATATGATGCTGGTCACCAAGAGATCCTGGGGAAAGGATGTAGAGCCATAGTACTGTCTTATCCTTTAACTGAGTTGTGTGAAATAAGCCGCAAAAAAAAAAAAAGATGGGCCAAGTTAAAGTATCATCATTATAGACAGAAGTAGGACTTTTAGGTATGTAATATGGAACGTAGATAAAGATAATGGGAGTGAAGCACCGTTTGCCCAACAATAACTATGGTGTAACTGACTGACCGGGCCGATTCAAGCGATACTTCCGCATGCAAAAATTTCTCCTAACCTAAATACAATCGTACAAAGAAAGCAAAATATAAACAAAAAATGCCATCGCAGTGAACGGGTTAAGGTTTTTGAAGCAGTCGTTGATTTACTGCTTTATTGCCTCCTCTATTTTTCGTCCACTGTCAGATACCTGCATTTTTTACAGCTACCTATACACAGTACTTGACATGCATCACTATGTCTGCTGATTTACAAGACTTGATAATATATACGTCAAGGGATTTTTGCCACCTTCCTGACCATTCATTAAATTTGGCTGCTTCTTGCTTTAAATTCACTGCTATTATCTGTTACAGTCTCAGCACCTTCAGCAACACCTCACTTTATGTAATATTTAGTACAGGTTTATTAATTCTGGTAAGTATCAATAATGTGAACTATATGACAGGTAAGGCGCTCCAACTGTTTTTTTTTTCTCTTTTATGCTTCTGACTCTGGACATAAGCTAAACAGCTCTCTCCTCGATGCCCAGCTGTCCTTCTACACACTTCACCTCCACATGTCACCACTTTGGCGCTAAAAAAAACCCGTCCATATTGAATACATACTGCAACTGCCTCATATAGGGCTGGTGGGTTGGTACTATATGTTTTTACCACATATCGGAGGCTCTTATGATATAATGTTAAAGTCTGTTTTAACGAAATTCAGATTCTTTAACTATTCCCTGCCCCTGTCGGGATTCAAACTTGGATCCACTGGGACTGCAGGCCACCTCATTATCGACTGGTCCATAAGAGTTTAAATCCAAGGGAGGGCTGGGTTAAGTTAGTTAAATAATGCTACTCAGAGATAAGCGAAAAGTCACTCGCCTTAAATGTCAACGCCGAGCAGCCCAGCACCGGGCACCTACGCTACTGATGAGACAATGAAGGCTGAAGCAATAGAGAGATGAACATTCCTCACTACGTACCCCAGTGATATTATGTTTATTAAGATTCCTGGGAATTTTAATTTCCATTTCTCACTGTTTTATTTGCTCCGTTACATAGGCCAACGAGCTGTGTACCTGGCAGTACTGTATGTATTACCTAACACGCATTACCCAGAACTAGATCCATCAGTTTAATGTGAGAGAGAGAGAGAGAGAGAGACAGAGCGGTAGGTTTGATCATTAATGCTTTAGTTGCTGAGTTACGTACGCTGTTACTGAGCACAGAGTGAGTTGTTGTTGCAATACGCATGAATTACTGCTTTTGGTATTGAGATGGCCTCCCTTGATGCTGCTCCTGCTGTTGCTGTTGCTGTTGTTGTGGTTGTGGTTGTTGTGAAGGAAGGGTTGTGGAAATGGGATGGGTGCTTACTGTTGTTGTTGTTGGTGGTGGTGTCTGTTGTTGTTGTTGTTGCTGTTGCTGATAATGCTGACATGAAGTAGGTTTGTGAAATGGGAGAGACTATTATTGTTATCTGAGTTGTTTGAGCAAAAGGTTTAATAAAAATGGTGATGAGGTATTGCTTTTGTGCTGTTCCTGCTGTTCTTGTCAATGATGTAAATGATATGGGCTGTTTAATGGTGCTGTGTTATTGCTGTTGATGCTGCTGTGAGGGAAGGATTGTTGAAAGGCAGTGAATCTTTTAATGTTAGAGTTGTTGTTGCTGTTGTTGCGGT
The DNA here is from genome assembly GCF_032717465.1 of Coenobita brevimanus. Taxonomy (NCBI): domain Eukaryota; kingdom Metazoa; phylum Arthropoda; class Malacostraca; order Decapoda; family Coenobitidae; genus Coenobita; species Coenobita brevimanus. Next base: position 51,088,865 of record NC_136959.1, read on the forward strand.
GGTGGTGATGGTGGTGATGGTGGTGGTGATGGTGGTGGTCGTGGTGCTTGTGGTAATAGTGGTGGTGGTGGTACTCGTGGTAAAAGAGGTAGTGGTACTGCTTCTGGTGGTGGTGATGGTCGTGGTACTAATGGTAATGGTGGTGGTGGTGGTGGTGGTGCTGGTGGGTAGTTGTGGTGGTGTTGGTGGTGGCGGTGGTAGGTGTTGCTGCTGCAGCAGTTGTAGCTGTGGCTGTTATGGTTGTTGTTGTTACAGTTGTCGTGGCTGTTGTTAAAGTGGTGGTGGTGGGTGCTATTGCTGTTGTTGTTGCTGCTGTTGTTATTGTTGTTGTGGTGGTGGTGGTGTTTGTGGTGGTAATGTATTTGTGGAGAAATACAAATGTTACTGTTATGTCGATGGTGCTAAAGTGTTGTCATTGTTGCTGTGTCTGCTTCTCTTACCATGGGGTGATGTTGTCAGCGTGAGGCGGTATTGTTGTCAGGAGGTGGTATTATAATCAAGAAGCGGTATTATTGTTATCATGAGGTGATATGACTATTACCATGAGTTGTAGTGTTGTTATCAAATGTGCTACTATTGACAAGAGGAAGTGTTTGGTATTTGTGGTATTAGTGCTGTTATTATGTGGTATTATTCTTATCGTGAAATACTACTTTGATTATCATGAAGCTGTACCACTGTCGCCATCACCTAGGAGATTGTCCCTCTCTGTGTGTTGTTTTGGGCGTGCAGTGGCCTGAGACAATAGCGTGTTGTTCGCAAGCAATCAAAACAATGGAAGTGTCTTGCTCCCCACACACACTGCCACTAGGTTTCTTTCTTACTCGTTTCTCTCTCTCTCTCTCTCTCTCTCTCTCTCTCTCTCTCTCTCTCTCTCTCTCTCTCTGCCTACCTACCTATCTATCCACATTTAACCATCCATCCATCCACCCATCCATTCATCTATCCATCCATCCATCCATCCATCCATCCATTTATCTATCACCTATCTATCTATCTATGTAATCTCAGTTTCCGTCCTGTCTATTTCCCCCAATCTCCACACTCTTTCCCCTTGTTTTCTCCTTCCTCTTCCAGTACTGTCTCTTCCTTACCGTCATTTCACTGCGGCTTACACATTTTCATCCATTTTTCTCTTTCATATTGTCATTTCACTCTCACCACTGTTCATAATTACCAGTGAAATTTCTGTCTCTCGTTTCCACAGCATAACATTATTACTTTCTGATCCCTTTATCCCTTTAGTTCAGTTTCCACATTACTCCAGATCTCTATTACTTTTCTCCCCTTCCTTTATTATCCCACTCTGTTCACCGACGCATTTAATATTTGATTCTCGCTAAAACCCCACGTTCTTTCCAGCTTAGTAAAGACACCTTGTAATAAGTGAAGTAAAATTCGTCTCCATTATTCTTTTACTATGATAATGCCTCTTTTAAGTCTCCCATGGTTGCGTCCTCCATTGTATGTTTTTGTATTTTATTTCATCTATCGCCAGACGCTTTTCTTCAGGTGAGTGTACATCATGGGAGTTTGGAAGTATTTAAACTGGTACCATTAACCCTCTCACGGTCGGGACAGTTCCAGTATTCTGTTCATGCCAGGCAGTTTTGTTCAGCTGAGGGTGAACATGGGAGCCAGAGAGTGTGTTTAACCCCTTGAATACGGTGGCGTCTTTGTACAGTTCATTATTGCTCCCTCCAGACGATTTTTTTTTTTCACCCCTGCAAGAGCTCTCTGGTACTAGAAGGGTTATAACTTTTCCCCAGTCCAAAAAATCTCTCCCAAACTGAATGTAATCGTCTGAAGTAGCAGGGGGGGGGGGAATAGGAAATCACGTCCTTGGAATGGGTAATACATTCGCAACATCCAAAAAATTCGTTTCAGCGTTAAAGAGATCCATAGCAGTGACAGAAGTGATGTGAGTAGAGTGAGTGATGTGAGGTGAAGTGAGGTGAGCGGAGTGAGTATGGTGAGGTGAGATGAGCTGAGTGAGTAAGGGGAGGTGAGAAGAGTGAGTAAGGGGAGGTGAGAAGAGTGAGTAAGGTGAGGTGAGATGAGCAGAGTGAGTAAGGGGAGGTGACAGGAGGAAAGGCGATTAAAGGGAGTTAAAGTGAAGTGAGAGTTGTACCGTACTGCCACTATGCGGAGAGGTGTTACGAAAGCACACTAAGCGAAGGAGAATAGGAGCCATTAGCAGAGGGAGGGAGGGTGACCTGCCATGTGTCACTTTCAACCTCGCCTCCTGCAATTCACCCTCCCTGCCGGGCTACGTTAATCTCAGGTGGACAGCCCAGGTAAGTGGAGGTGAGATGAGGCGACTAGAGGTGAGGTGAGGTGAGGAGGGCGGGGAGGGGCGGGGAGGGGAAATTAAAGGGCGGGAGGGGAGGGGAGGAGAGGTAACTTGAGGTGAGGGGAGGTGAGAAGAGGGGAGATAATGTGAAGTAAGAAATGGTGAGGTGAGATGAGGTAAGAAGTGAAGTGGAATCGAGCAGCGTGAGGTAATTCAAGGTAAGTGAGGTGAAAGTGAGATGCGGTAATGATGGATGAGGTGAGATGACGTGAGGTATAATGTGATCATGACGAGGGCAGACAGGCGAGATGTTCCAGGCAGATGATGTGAGAAGCGAAGTCAGGTGAGGTGAGTGAAGTGACGTGACATGATGCGATGCGAGATGAGATGAGGAGTGACGTGAGATAAGATGAGATGAGGCAGGTGAAGATGAAAGAAAACCTGAAGTCTTGTTGACATGAAGTGACTTTATTTGTGGATGCGAAGGAAAGTGAGATGAAGTGAGTGAGGGGGTGAGATGAGGTGGGTGAGGTGATGTGATATAAGGTGCGACAAGTTGAGGTGAGTAAGACGGGTAAGATGAGGTGAGATAAGGTGAGAGAAGAAATGTGATGTTGGGCAAGTGATGTGAGATGAGCAAAATGATAAATGACGTTGGATGAAGAGGTGAGATGAGGTGAGGTGAGTGAGATGGAATTTGTGGTGAGGTGAGGTGAGGTGACTGAGTTTAAATGTGACGTGATGTATGATGTGAAACAGGGTGAGTTGAGATGAAGGGAAAGGAGGGGAGATGATGTGATGAGATGAATGAGATGCAGTGTGATGAAAGGTGAGGTATGGTAACCTGAGGTAAGGGTGAGGTGAAGAGCGATGAGGTGAGATGAGATGAGTGAGATGCAGTGTAATGTGATGTGAAGTGAGGTGAGGTGAGGTGAAATGGGGCAAGATGAGGTGAGGTGAGATGAATGACATGCTGTGTGATGTGATGTGAAATGAGGTGAGGTGAGGCGAGATGCGGTGAGATGAGGCGAGATGAGATGAGTGACATGCATTGTGATGTGAACTGAGGTAAGGCGACGAGGTGAGGTGTGGCGGAATGAAGTGAGATGAGATGAGTAAGATGCAATGTGATGTGAGGTGAGGTGACATGAGATGAGCAAAGCTAAATTAGGACGAGGTGAGATGAGGGAAGAGCAGGTGAGGTGAGAAGGGTGAGATGCAATATGACAAGAGGTGAATGAGGTGAGGTGATGCAAGATGAGGTAAGGTGAGATGCCTAAGATTAAAGGTGAACTGAGGTGAAGTGAGGTGACGTGAAGTGAGATGAGATTAAAGGTGAGGTGAGGTGAGCTGAAGTGAGATGAGGTGAGGTAAAGTGAGGTGAGATGAAGTGAGGTGAGGCGAAGTGAAGTGAGGTGAGGTAAGATGAAGCGAGACGATGAGATTAATTGTGAAGTGAGGTGAGGTGAGTTGAGGTGAAGTGAGGTGAGGAGAAGTGAGGTGAGGTGAGGTGAGGTGAGGTGATCTGTGTCTAGGGGGATATTAAAGCTGCTGTGAGTAGATCAGCCTGACAGTACAAAGAATTAATACAAAGGGAGTCTGAGCACTACAAAGAGAGGTAGGGGAATGGAGAGGCATACAGGGGGCTACAAAGGCATACAGGAGACTACAAAGGCATGCAGGGGACTACAAAGGCATACAGGGGACTACAAAGGCATACAGGGGACTACAAAGGCATACAGGGGACTACAAAGACATACAGGGAGCTACAAAGGCATACAGGGGACTACAAAGGCATACAGGGGACTACAAAGGCATACAGGAGGCTACAAAGGCATACAGGAGACTACAAAGACATACAGGGGCTACAGAGGCATTCAGGGGACTACAAAGGCATACATGGGACTACAAAGGCATATAAGGGGCTACAAAGGCATACAGGGGACTACAAAGGCATACAGGGGGCTACAAAGGCATACAGGAGGCAACAAAGGCATTCAGGAGTAACACAGGGGAGTAAGAAGGGAAGAAGAGAACTATGGAAAAATTAAGTGTGAAAAATGATCATAAGGAACTGAAGAACAAGACGAGAACCGAGGAAGGAAGAAGGAAGAGATGTAGTGGGGCGAAGAGGTAACCAAAAGGCAAAGGGGAGGTGGAGCAGCACAAAATGATACAGAGGGATGATCAGAAGACAAGAGTATAGAAGGGAAGAAAGACTCTGTATCATGGAGAAAAAACTACAGAGGAAAAAACGTAACTTTAAAATAAAATGAGTCGCTTGATAACGTGGAAGAGATGACTGAAGTAACACACATCTCGACAGACAGGTAATCAGTTAAATAAGGTACAATATCATGGAATATTCTGAGAGATGAGGTAGCTTTATGGTGTACAGCGTGAGAAAGAAATCCGAAACCATAGAGAAAATATTATAATGCAAGCTGTGTTCGCAGATTTATGATGACCAAGAGAGGAAAGAAGAACAGATTTTGGAATAAACTAACAACTGAACACATGCTTGCAAGTGTGTAGTGAACAGGATGGGCATCGCAGTGAGGAGTATCTTTGGTGTGACCTTTCTCCTACGCTCCCAGACTTTTGGTTTTTAATTTTTGAGAAATGTACACCTCGCAATCTGAACAACCAGGAATATAAAACTACAAGAGTAAATTGTACCTAATAAAAGTGTTACGAAAATAAACATACAGTATCAAGAAAATACAAAGTTAAACAATAAACAAACTAAGAAAGTGAGACACCCAAACAATGAGTAACTTTCATATAATACAAAATACTCAAAACAATAGGTGTCTTAACTAACTGGTAATTCATGTAATATTGAAAGTTGGTGAGTTCCTGACACATGATAATAGGCAACGAAAGATTAGTGGTTTCATTATCATCAGGGGTGAGATAGGGTCTAGGAAAGAAAGAGGGAGCAGGATCTGTCCAAGCGAAGAGAGCCAGACACTCATTCACAAGTTATTCAAGCCCCAGGAACCTTGACCTCACCTCACTAGCCTCACTGTCCGCAAATACTTATGAAAAAAAAAAAAAAAAAGTTATTCAATAAAACATTGGCTTAATAAAGGCAACCCAAAGAATAACAATGACAAATGGCTGATAACTCCGACAACAGACCAAAACTAACTCACGAAAACAGTTGTAAAACTAGAAAGCACTCAGAGGACGCATACCTCCGCCAATGCCATTGCCATCAACAAGGATCCGGATCTGGATCCGTGGATATAGCATCCGGATCTGGGTCCATGGATATAGGATCCGGATCCGGACCCGGATACGTCCCAAAATTTAATCAATTCCTTCTTGGTCCATGGGCCACCTTTCCGTAAAACTTAACTGAAATTCAATGAGAATTTTGGAGATATTGTGCGGCATACTCCGGATCCGGATTCGGATCCGTCCCCAAATTTCGTAATTTCTTTCTTGGCCTATGGTCCACCCTTCCACAAAATTACCTTAAATCCGTTCTTAATACTTTGAGTAATCCTGCTAACGGACAGACAAACAAACAAACAGACAAACAACCCGACGCGGGGTAAAAGATAACCTCCCTGGCGGAGGTAATAAGGGCAACGATATAAGGAAAAAAATTATCTCAGGAAAGTGACACGTTACAAAACAAGGGGCATTCATGCGGTACAATACCCGCTCACCACCAGGTAGTCTAAGGGTCCAACATTTAATTTTCCCTGTGGTCTTGAACTTGAACCGAGTGTTCACAGAATCAAATTCCTTTGTCCTTGTTCTCAGAAAGAGAGAGACAAAGAGAGAAAGAGAGAGAGAGAACTCCCTGGCTGGTCCTCAACACTTCTGTCAAGTTCGACTAAAGTCTGGTAAAAACTGATATGGTTATTTTCTTCACACACACACACACACACACACACACACACACACACACACACACGTCGAACAAAGCATAACACTAGATCTCGCTTTGCTAACGCGGGTGTAATGATGTAAAGCAGGTAACTAAAATAAACAGAAGGGCAGGATGCGAGTGAGTGAAGCACAAGTAAGTGAAGTGGTAAAAAAGTAACATAATTTATGGTTGAAAAATAAGTTGCCAAAGAAAAAAAATGGGCAAATAAAAAAGGAGGGGAGGGTTACTGAGGAAAATAGATAAGGGAAGAAGTAAGGGTAACCGAGGAAAAATTAGTAGGTGGAGGAAAATAGTAAAAGAAATAGGGGTAACTGAAAAGAAAAAGTATGTAAATGAGGCAAAAAGGGAAGTGATGGAAACTGGTAAATGAATATAATAGGTAACTATGGTGAAAAGTAACTAAAGACAAGGGGTAATAGAAGACAACAGCAGCTGATGTAAATGGGTAACTGACATACATAGATAATTGAAGACTAAGGCATGAGGGGTCAAAATTGAGGGGCAGAGAAGGTCAGGCTAGGGGTGACTGAGGCAGTGGTAAGTGGAGGCCATTGAAGAAAATTAGCCAGTATGAAAAATAGGTGACTGAAGACAGGGAAATGACGATGAATAGGTGACTGGAGGAAGGGGGTCACAGAGGACAATGGTCGCTAATTAATCGGCACCTGAAGGAAATGGGTAAATGAAATAGGTAAATGAGGAAAATGGGGCAGTGAGGAAAAATAGCTTAGTACAGAAAAGGGAAAATTAATGAAGAAAATGGCCAGTTGAAGAAAAGTAAGCAACGAAGAAAATAGGCAACCGAATAAGGAGATGGGGAAAATGAATTTTAAAAAAAATGCGAGCTAAAGAGAAAAGGTTAAGTGGAATAATTAAAAGAGAGGATGGGAGTGAGTAAATCAGGCATAAATTGAGGAAAGTATGTAACTTAAAATCTAAGCAACTGAAGGAACAAAAGGTCTGGTGATATGATAATAGGACTAAAGACAACGAAAAGATGAGAGTGAGAGAATCCTAAGTAAGGAAAGGAAGATATGTGGCAAAAAAAAAAGAAAAAAAAAAGTAAGTGAAGGAAAACATGTAACTAATATGTCGCGAAAGGAAAGGGGGAACTGAAGGAAAAGGTAAGTGACGTAAAAAGGGAGAGGATAGGAGTGAATGAAACAAAGGTAAGAGAAAGAAAATATGTAACTAGAAAAACGTATACCAAAAAAAGAAAAGGCAATTGAAAAAAAAAAAGAAGGCAGCGAAAAGAAGAGAGAAGCGAAAAAAAGGTAAGAAAAAAAAAAAAGAAGGGGATGGTAGTGAGTGAAGGAAAGGTAAAGGTGATGTTGGGGACGGCGAGATTAAAGTGGGGTTCTGAAGCCACCGAGAAAGACTTACTTGTGGCCTCCCTCTTCACCTTACGTCTCCACACCCTCTTTTCACCTCTTTTCCTTACGTCTCCACACCCTCTTTTTACCTCTTTACCTTACTTCTCCACACCCTTTTTTTTATCTCTTCACCTTGTGTCTCCACACCCTCTTTTCATCTCTTTTCCTTACGTCTCCACACTCTCTTTTCATCTCTTCACCTTACGTTTCCACACCCTCTTTTTATCTCTTCACCTTGTGTCTCCACACTCTCTTTTTGTCTCTTCACCTTTCGTCACCACATCCTCTTTTTGTCTCTTTACCTTACGTCTCCAGATCCTCTTTTTACCTCCCGTCCTCAGACCATCATTTTATCTTCCGTCCATACACCATCTTCTTATCTTACACCTCCACACCCTCTTTATCTTATGTCTCTACACCCTCTTTTTACCTTTTGTCCTCACACCATCTTTTTACCTTTCTTCTAGGTGGATGGTGGGGGGGGGAGCGGCCATCATCCACTCACTTAATGCAGTGCGGTCAACCTTTTCTTTCACCTTTATCATTCTTTCTCTGTGTCTGCCCTCCTTTCTTCGAACTTCTCCCACCTTCCATGAGGTTGATGGGCCTGCTAGGTCACTACGTCTAGGCTTATTCATCATCGTCAACAACAACAACAACAGTCTTTCGTCTTCACACCCTCTCCCTACCTCTTAAACTAACATCCCCCACACTTTTACCTCACGTCTCCACACCCTTTGCCCCTCCCACGTCCACGCTGTCTTTTTATCTTACATCTCCACTCTCTCTTTTCAACTCTATCTTCTGTCTTCACACCCTCTTATTACCTCTGTCTTCCCTCTCCACACCCTGTATTTACTTCCTGTCCCCTGACCCTCCTTTAGCCTTCCTTCTTTTTTTTTATTATCTTTTAATTTCCTTTTCCATTGTCCCACCTTTTTACCATATGTGTGTAATTCACCGGGTCGGTCAGGATCACTCGATGGTCGTGATCGTCAGCTTTTACCCTCCCGGAAGGGAGCTGAGAGCTCATATAGTCCGATCTATGGGCAAGGCGGTGACTTTCACACACGCACACACCCGTCCCCTTGCTCAAGGGGGACAGTAGCCACCCACTTCGTCAGTGAAACTTTTCGCAACCTGAGCGAGGTGCGAACTCCCGTCCACCAGTTGGCAAGCTAGAGCGTTACCACTGCACCAGCGAGCGGTGTGTGTGTGTGTGTGTGTGTGTGTGTGTGTGTGTGTGTGTGTGTGTGTGTGTGTGTGTACATATGCTCTAGTATCTTTTCTCCCTTTAATGTTTTTTTTAGCTCTGTTCTTTTTTGCATTTCTTCTGTTCAGTCTTTCTTTTTGTATCTTCCCTCCTCCTCCTCCTCCTCCTCCTTCTTCTTCTTCTTCTTCCCTATTTATCTATCTGTCTGTCTATTTCTGTCTATCTATCTATCCATCTATCAGTCTGTCTGTCTCTCTCTCGGTCAGTCTCTTTGCATTTCTGTACTGAATCGTTATCCTTCGTTTTCTTATTGTCTCTCATTCCTAACCTTTTCAAATGTCTCTCATCTCCTTTACGCTTTATCATCCCTTCTTCTTTTACACTATATATATCTTTTATATTTGTTTTACATCCTCTCTCTTGTTCTTCCTGTTATATACTTCCTCTTGCTCTTTCTGTGCTCTCTCAGTTCTCCAATTTTTCCCTTCCCCTTTTCATTCTGTTTCTCTTCTTTCCTTTTGCAAGTTCTTCCGTTTCCCGTTTTTTCCTGTTGCCTCCCCCCTGTTCTTCTACATCCTTTATTCTGTCGGTTTATGTATCTTTCCCTTTGGTGTGTCTGTCAACTCTTTCTCAGTCCCATCTATATCCTATTCCCCTCTTGTTCCCATTATTATTTTCTTTGTACTTCTTGCTCTCTCTCCTTCCTTTTCGTACTCGCTCTCCTTGCTTCTTATTCTGTGGCTAATACCCCTCTTCTTACCCTCTTTTTTTTTTCCTCTCTTTATCTTTTACATTCCTTTTCCCGTTCTCCGTTTTTTCGCCTTCCTTTTTTTATATGTTGTTTCATCTTTTCAACGTTCTTAATTTACTCATGCTCTCCTTCCCTTCTTTTTTCCTGCTTTTTTTTTTATTTCGCTGTTCTTCCCCGCCCTTCTTTTTTATATTTTTCTTTGTTTACTGCTTACGTCCTACCGTTCTGTTCCCTCTCCTCATCTCCATATTTCTTTTGTCTTCCTGTCTCTGTTATTACCATATCCCTCTCTACACCTTTTATATAAATTCTGCCCCTATTTTACCCCATTCCTTTCTTTTGTTGTTATAGTCTTTCCATCCTAAACTTTTCCCCTATTCTACCTACGACCTCATCCCTCTTTCTTACTATGTCCATCACCTTTGTACTATTATTTTCGCTTCGAGGTTTGCTATCTGTCTTTCGTCAATTTCTCGTCTTCATTATTTAGCATTCTCTTCTTATCTGTCCTATTGCTTCTTTTCCCTTTTTTTTAAACATTTTCGCCCTATTGCCTTTTGCCTCTATTTTCTTTTTCTAGTCGAGCTTCCCCAATAGTCTCTGTTCTTTTATTTTTCCTATTTCAACCTTTCCTGTCTCCCCGTTCTTTTTTTTCTCTCTCTCTTTCTCACTTCCACTCTTCCTGTCGGCTCTTCTCGTCTTTAGCTATTATTAATCGCTATCTTTTCTTCATGCTGCCCCTTTTTTCTTATCCTTTTTCCTGTTCATTTTGTTTCCTATTCGCTATCTTCCCTATTATTTCCCTTTCTTTACTTTTCTTTCATTATCTCATCCCATATTCATTTTAGTTTCGTTGCCTAATCCTTACCTTCCTACTGCCCGTTTCCATCATTTTACCTTTACCATCGTATCTTTTCCTCTTTTATCCACTTTCTTTCACTTCATGGCTAGTGACAATGGTGCTAAGAAGTGTTACAAGGGAGAAGTATTACAAGAGAGAGAGAGTAGTGTGGTTACAAACTTAGTAACTCCCTACACAACTATTCTTCTTATGCAGAAACTCACCTACATGTTCACTCTGTCGATGTCTAAACTGAGATTCACACACACACACACACACACACACACACACATTTTATTTACATATCTTGCTACGAGAACAAAAAGTGTCCCTCTAGTCCTTTCACCTTAACATGGCCTAGATCTTCCTCCTATGGTAGTTTACTTCCGTAGTTTGATGACAGAAAAATCACTAATACTGTTCAGCATTCAAGATGGCGAGACGTTAGTTCATGGCCAAGTTAAAGTGAAAAGAGTAAAATGTTAGGGCACAATAACTGAATACTGTCCAAGTACTGTATTACATTAGTCTCCTATAAGTAGCAGTCGTAGTCCATTTGTCTCCTAGTAGAAGTTGTAGTCGTAGGAGTAGTAATAGTGGTAGATGCAATCCCAACTTCATTTGAACGTGAACCTGGTGGATTGCAGGTGAAGTTGTCCATCTTCTGCAGTCCACCATCCTCCCTTCAGGGGACAGGGAGGGAGCTGAGAGTCGTTGTATGACCGGGCAGTGAAGCAACTCGGTTTAATCAGTGCACCACGTGGAGGAGTCCCTCGCCAGCACCACATTCGTGTCCTAAAGTCGACTAAAACGAAGAAGATGGGATGGACAAAGAATAATCTTAAGTCCCCCAAACAGCTATACTCTTTTCACAACCGTTCAATGCTGAGCTATAGCAAAAGATCAACACAGCAATGATGCTAGTCATGATAATGTGATATGGAAAGGATGTAAAGCCATGATATTGTCTTTTTCTACTAAAGAGCTACGTGAAAAAAGATGCAAAAGAACAAAAATCTGGGACAAGGTAAAGTAAAACCAGTACAGTATAAGATGCTCGTCACAAAGAAGTGCTATGGAAAGGACGTAGAGCCTTAGCACTGTCTTTTTTCCAGCAATGAGATACGTGAAATAATCTGCTAAAAGACAATTTGGGCCCAGTTAAAATGAAAGAATTATGCCCAAAACGATGCCACAAGCCTCGGATATGGGTACTGAGTCCACAAAATAAAGGCAGGAAGGTTGGTATGGGTGTGTGGAATGTGGGGGGCGAGAATGAATAATGTAAGGGAATAGAGGCAGTGAATGGATGGTGATGGCAGGAAAGCATGATATGGTGGCGCTGCGTGTGTGTGTGTGTGTGTGTGTGTGTGTGTGTGTGTGTGTGTGTGTGTGTGTGTGTGTGTGTGTGTGTGTGAGAGAGAGAGAGAGAGAGAGAGAGAGAGAGGGTATATAATTGGGAGGTTCGGTGTTTTTTTTTTTTTTTATGCGAGGAAGAAGGAACCAAAGGCCATGAGCCCGCAGTAACAGTTCCCTCCAAGAGAAAAACAAAATACAATAGAGAGCCAAATTCAAGATCCGATCATTCTGAGATGCCTGGACACACTGCGTTTGAAAGACTGGAGATCATAGGCAGCAGGAAATACAGATAGAGGGAGACAGTTCCAGAGTTGACCTGTTGCATAAATGAAAGACTGGGAGTAACGGTTAACTCTTGCATTAGAGAGTTGGACAGAAAAGGGATGAGAGTTTGCTGCCAGACGGGTGCTACGCGCCCGTCGTAGAGGTGGAGGAATGCAAGCAGACAGTTCAGAGGAGCAGTGACCATTAAAGTAGCGATAGAAGAGAGATAAAGATGCAACAGTGCGGCGAAGAGACAGAGGTTGAAGGGAGTCAGTAAGAGGAGGAGAGTCAATGAGACGAAAAGCCTTTGACTCCACCCTATTGAGAAGAGCTGTATGTGGGGAGCCTCCCCACACATCACAGTTGTACTCCACACAGGGGCGGATAAAACCCCTGTATAGAGTCAACAATTGTGCAGGGGTAAAGAAAGAGCGGAGTCGGCTTATCACACCCAATCTCTTGGAAGCAGATTTTAGAGGAGATGTAATATGATCTTTCCAAGATAAGTCCCGAGTAAATGAAACCCCAAGCATGTTCACGGATGATGCAGGATTAAGCTGAATATTATTAAACATTAATGGGTATACCTGTGGAAGATTTTGTCGGGTTGATAGGTGTAAGAACTGAGTCTTAGATGCATTAAAGACAACCATATTATTTTTACCCCAGTCAGAGATACGAGCCAAGTCAGACATTAGGTGTGCCATAGCCTCATCCCTTGTTTGTTGAAGTAACTGTTGAGATGGGCGTTGTGGGAACCGAATGGAAAGGTGAAGGATGGAGTCATCAGCGTATGAATGGATAGGGTTAGATGTACAGCTTAGAAGATCATTGATGAATAAAAGGAAGAGAGTTGGTGATAGGACAGAGCCCTGAGGAACACCACTGTTGATAGATCTAGGAGAAGAACGATGGCCGTCTACAACAGCGGCTATAGAACGACCAGAAAGGAAGCTAGCGATGAAGGCACAGATAGAAGGATAGAAACCGTAGGAGGGCAGTTTGGAAATTAAAGATTTATGCCAGACTCGATCGAAAGCCTTTGAGATGTCAAGTGCAATGGCAAAGCTTTCGCCAAAGTCCCGAAAGGAGGATGACCAGGAGTCTGAAAAGTAGGTGAGAAGATCGCCAGTGGAGCGTCCCTGACGGAACCCATACTGACGATCGGAAAGAAGGTTGTGATAGGAAAGATGCCTTAAAATTTTTCTATTAAGAATTGACTCGAAAACTTTTGAGACACAGAACGTTAAAGCAATTGGACGATAGTTGGAGGGTTGGGAGTGGTCACCCTTCTTTGGGACTGGCTGAATGAGAGCAAACTTCCAGCAAGAAGGAAAGGTACAAGTTGACAGACAAAGGCGAAAGAGTTTGCCTAGGCAGGGTGTAAGCACAGAAGCACAGTTCTTGAGAACAACAGGAGGGACCCCATCAGGCCCATATGCCTTGTTAGTACTGAGGAAAGTGATGGCAGAAAATACATCAACTGAAGATATTTTAATGTCAGCCATGAGGAAGTCAGAGGGGAGAAGTGATGGAGGAACAGCACCGGAATCGTCTAAGGTGGAATTGGAGGAGAAAGTCTGTGCAAAGAGATCTGCTTTATCAGTAGAAGAAACAGCTACAGAACCATCAGAGTAGAAAAGAGGAGGGAAGGATGATGACGTAAAGTTGTTAGAAAGATTTTTGGCAAAGTGCCAGAAGGAGCGGGAAGTATTCGAGTTGGAGAGTTGAGAGCATTTAGTATGGATGAAATTATTTTTAGTAGAGCGAAGAACAGACTTAGCACGATTCCGGGCGGAAACGTAAAGATGATGTGATTCAGGGGTGGGTTGGCTCCGGTACCTTTGTAGGCCTTCTCCTTGTTGCGGACAGCATTAGAACAAGCGTGATTAAACCAAGGCTTTCTTGCGTTAGTCAAAGGATATGAGAAAGGAATGTATGCTTCCATGCCCGAGAGAATAACCTCCGTAATGCGCAAGGCACACTCAGATGGCTCACGGCCATGGAAGCAATAATCATTCCAGGGAAAATCAAAGAAGTACTGCCTGAGGGCCTCCCAGTTCGCGGCTCCAAAATGCCACAGACGACGTTTCCCTGGAGGGTCCACAGGCCGTACCGGAGTGATAGGACAGGTTAAGGTAATAAGGTTGTGATCGGAGGAGCCCAACGGAGAGAAAAGATTAACAGAGTAAGCAGAAGGATTAGTTGTGAGGAAGAGGTCAAGTATGTTGGAGCTCTCTCCAAGGCGGTCAGGGATACGGGTAGGGTGCTGTACAAGCTGCTCTAGGTCATTAAGGATAGAAAAGATGTAGGCTTGTTCACCAGGTGGATCCGTGAAAGAAGAGGAGAGCCAAAGGTGGTGGTGAACATTGAAATCTCCAAGAATGGAGATTTCAGAGAAAGGAGAAATGGACAGAATGTGTTCCATCGTAGAAGTAAGATAGTCGAAGAATTTTTGATAGTCAGTAGAATTAGGGGATAAGTAAACAGCACAGATATATTTAGTCAGAGAATGACAGGAAAGCCGAAGCCAGAGTGTGGAGAATTCAGAAGAATCAAGTTCAGGAACACGAGAGCAAGATAAGTCGTTGCGTATGTATACACAACAGCCACCTTTTGGCTTTGAAATGAGTATAGAGAAAGTAGGAGGATACAGAAAAGGGTTTGCTGTCGGTTGCCTTAGACAGCTGAGTCTCCGTCAGAAAAAGAAGGTGAGGTTTAGAGGAGGAGAGGTGGTGCTCAACAGAGCGAAAGTTAGAGGAAAGGCCGCGAATGTTGCAGAAATGAAGAAGAAGAGAGTCAGACAGTGGTTCCAGGCACCTCGAGTCGTCACCGGGAGAGGGGCAGATGGCGGGGGGATTTATGGTCCCCCCCCCCTGGGGACTCCGAGGCTTGATTAATCGACGCCATTTTTGTTGAATTTTGAATAGGAAGTGTAGTGTGTACTGTGCATGTAGTTTGGTGAAGATAGTTAGAAAAATTTGTACTGGAGAGCATGCTGGCCTACTCTCTGTGTAAATGAGACACTGAAAAAGTTCAGCAAAGGGGGATGGTCAGGAACTAGTCCTGAGGGCTGATGAAACGGGAGCTCCAGCACTCCCTGTCATCAGCTTTCCATCCACCTCGGGAGTACTGCCCTGCTCGACTGGTGCTACAGTCTACTCCTCAAAGTGTGATGAATTCAAGGTCAGATGGTGAAAAGGATAGGTAAACAGCCAGACAGAGAGACAGACAGATAGATAGCTCGATAAATAAATAGATAGACAGATAGGTAGACAAGTAGGCAGCTATGTAGTAAATAGTTAGACAGATAGATAGTAGACAGATAGACAGATAGATAGATAGGCAGACAGACAGACATAGATGGGTGGATAGGAATAGACAGATAGACAGATACCCAAAAGATAAAGAGATATAGATGGGTATATGAAGAGACAAATACACAGGCAGATCGACGACATACATACATACATACGTACATACATACATACATACATACGTACATACATAGATAACTGAATGTGTTTGAGGGAAGGAGGCAGCATAAGAGGCCAAGAAGCTGAATTAATGTGGTATGTGAGTTTGTGAACAAGCAAAGTATGAACAGTGCAAAAACAAAATGAGCAAAGTATGAGAATTGGAAAAACAAAATAACAGTGAAGGATGGGAATGGATGGACGGAATATATATGGTGATTCACATGACAGATGGCGACTTTCTTCTATTTTTCACTTCAGTTCATTAAAAAAAAAAAAAAAAAAAAAAAAACATGATTATCGACAGGGCAAAGGACGTTAGTATAATTTTCGGCAACTCGCCCTATAAGCTACGCGAGATTCACAGTGTGTGTGTGTGTGTGTGTGTGTGTGTGTGTGTGTGTAGCAACAGTGAACGGACGGCAGGTATGCTTTTGATATCTTAGACTATGTTGCATAATGGATTTTCACACATAATGTGATATGTGGGATGCGTGAAACCCCCTCCACCAGTGATTCTTCAGGGGGTCAGCTCCCTCTCAAAAATAAATACGATCAGAAATAGGGGACAGTGATCACACGGATTTCAACGGGTCTTCTCAGTACAGGTCGACGGGTTTCCATACTATCATCTACTATAGAAAAGTTTCCACCATTATTTTAAGGGGAGTCAGCCCCTCTCCGAAACTTATACAGGATACAGAATAAGGGAAGTAGGGTAAATATGGCTCCGAAATCTTTGTACAGTACATGATGTAGAATGGACTCCCACCTGCTATCTATTATTACTACAACTACTAGGCCTACTAATAGTAATACCAATGCCAATACTACCACCACCACCACCACCACCACCACCACTACTACTACTACTACTACTGAGTGTATCGCTAAGGTGTCACTCCTTCAAAAATGCCACCACTACAGTCATGTGGGTTTACATGGGGATACTGGCTTCTTTTACGACTCAATATTATTTCAAATCGATATGCATGTTGCAGAGTTGGGTATACAATTTCCATGTTTTCCCTGAACACATAGGAAGATACTGCATATCTACTTTACTACGGTACTACTACTACTACTAATACTAAAGCTACTACTACTACTACTATTACTACTATTATTATTATTATTATTATTATTATTATTATTATTATTATTATTATTATTATTATTATCAGATATTCATTCTTAGATCTTTAGTGGAAAAGTTTCTAGAGAAGGGAAAGAAGTTGTATGCGGCTTTCATGGATTTGGAGAAAGCATATGACAGGGTGGATAGACAAGGATTGTGGAAAGTGTTAAGAATATATGGAGTAGATGGGAAGTTGTTGAATGCTGTGAAGAGTATGTATGATGGTGCTAAGGCTGCAGTGCGTGTGGATGGTGAACTAAGTGAATTTTTCTCTTTGAAAGTTGGTTTGAAACAGGGATGTGTCATGTCTCCATGGTTGTTCAATCTGTACATGGATGGGGTAATAAAAGAGGTACAAGGTAGGGTAGTGGATGTTGGAGTGGCCCTGGTGAGAGAGGATAGTGTTTGGAAACTCCCTGTACTGTTGTTTGCAGATGATACTGTGTTGTTGAGTGAAGATGAAGGGGAGCTGCAAGGCTTGGTGGATGAGTTTGAGAGAGTGTGTAAGAAACGGAACCTAAAGGTGAATGTAGGGAAGAGTAAAGTGATGGTCTTTGAGAGAGGTGAAGTCAGTGAATGTATAGCGAGGTTGGATGGTGAGGAATTGGAAAATGTGAGTACGTTTAAGTATTTGGGTAGTGTGATGAGTAAGGATGGAGGTTTGGAGGGTGAAGTGCTTGAAAGGGTACAGCAGGGAAGAAAGGTTGCTGGTTCCTTGAAAGCAGTGATAAGAAAACAGGGAAGTGAGCATGGAAGTAAAAAAGTTACTACATGACAGTATTGTGATACCAACTCTAACGTACGGAAGTGAAGCTTGGACGTTGTTGGAAGGACACAAGGCAAGAGTGAGAGCAGTGGAAATGAGTTATTTAAGAGGAGCTTGTGGAGTCACGTGGAGAGACAGGCTGACGAATGAGGATATAAAGGAGCGTTGTGGTGTTGATGTGGATGTGATAGGAAGCGTTGTGAGGAACACACTGAGGTGGTTTGGCCATGTGGAGAGGATGGAGGGTGAAAGACTGACGAAGAGAGTGTATGTGAGCGAGGTGGAGGGTGGAAGAGGGAGGGGGAGACCGAGGATGAGATGGAGGGATGGGGTGGAGAGGTATATGAGAGAGGGGGGTGTGAGTTGGGAGCAGGGTAGTGAAATGGCGGGGGACAGGGCGACTTGGAGGCGATTTGTTTGTGGCCACCCCAAACGGGATTGAGGCGTCTGGCAATAGATAGATAGATAGATAGATTATTATTATTATTATCATTATTATTATTACTACTACTACTACTACTACTACTACTACTACTACTACTTACGTTTACTTATATTATCATTATTATTTATGTTTACTTTCCAGTCAACGTCTCTCTCTCTCTCTCTCTCTCTCTCTCTCTCTCTCTCTCTCTCATGCTATATTAAATTTTTGCGTAGATCATTAGGCCTGTTGATATGACGCAAAAAATTCGTGGGCTTCAGGGAAAGGATGTGTCGTCCTATTAAATGGGTACTCTGTTGATGATTCTCTAATTTTGCGCCTGCCTGTACCTATTTCTGGCTCCCCTATAGCCTACAAATTGGTTGGTAATGGGGTTAGGATGATGATGATGATGATGACGATGATGATGATGATGATGGTCGTAATCATGAATGTCATGGTGACTGTAATGGTGATGATGATGATGATGATGATGATGATAGTATCGGTGATGATGATAACGGTAGAAGTTATTGCATCTTTATTCCTTACATCGCCATTCCCCTCTGTTCGCCTCTTCTGTCGGTTTTTCTCCCCTTCATCGTTTCGTCGTTTTTCCCTGCTACTCTATTTTCACTTTATATTTACGACTAGAGAGAAGACAGTCCTTTTCCAAGACCCACCAGTCCTCCTACGCGAAATAGATGGTGCCTACACCTTCATACATCACCTCTCAGGCACATATACTCTTTTCACCTTAACTTGGTCCAGATTTTCCACCTTTTGCTGCTGTTTTCACATAGCTTCGTGGCAGAAAGAATAACAGTTTTGTACTACCGCTCTACATCCACACCAGAGCACTTCGTGATTTGCATGAAATTCTAGTTTTAATCTTGTGGTTCATACTGGTAGGAGGCGGCGACCATCATTCACTGACGATGTAACGCTGCATACTTCTTACTTCATCCTTATCATTTTTTTTTTCTCCCCCCCCTTCTCTTTCTATTTCTGCCCTTCTTTTCCTTCGCTTTTTTATTCTTTTCTTTCCACGTTAGGTGGCTCTGCAATGAGTAACAAGTCAAAGGGCTTCTTGTAACCCAGGAAGCCATTTACAAAGCTGGGTGGTAACCATATAACCACATCACGGGGTGAGCTGTGCTTCCTTTGGTGCCCCTGTCAACGGGACGGAGAGATGCAAATACGGCATCCACGTAGAAACCAAAATTCCACACTTTTCCTCGCGCCTCGCCACCACGAGGCGCTGTCAGTCACAAGAATACATTAATTCACTGCACGGGACGGCCCAGCAGGGGCGATTGCTTGCCTGTGGTTGATGGATCTGTTCGACCAGACTGACTGGGGTTGATCAACAATAACTACAACAACAACAATTTGTTGGTACAACTCAACATTAAAGATAGACCGATGGCAGTTCTAGGTCAAGTTAAAGTGAAAGTGACACGACTGAACAGAGGAAACTTCAGCCTGTGGTCCACTGGGTTCATGTTTCAGATGAACCTGGGGCTAGAACAAAAATAACAACAAAAACTACTACTACTACTACTGCAACAACAACAACTACTACTACTACACCTACAACAACAACAACAACAACTACTACTACTGCTACTACAACTACTATCACTACCACTGTTACTACTACCACCACCTCTACACCATCACCACCTCATACTGGGCTGGTTGGTTTTTGTGGATGATCTGTTAACACTCGCACGCACACTCTCAACAAAAGTATAATCGTCTGGTAGGTGTAAGATAATATTAGACCTGTCCCTACTACGAGGAGGGTTAAGGGCGGTATCAACACTCTCAGGCTCCTATATTCCCCCCGCTGAACTTTGTCTTAAGAAAATTCAAAAGCCCAACTGTTCCCTTCCCCATCCTGAGATCGATATGGCGTCCTTTCGAATGTTTGTTCTCTACTTTACCCTACCTTATCACGCCCGGCCCTTCTCTCTCTCTCTCTCTCTCTCTCTCTCTCTCTCTCTCTCTCTCTCTCTCTCTCTCTCTTTTCCTATCCTTCCTATACCTTCTTGCTGTTTTTACAATCCTTCCTATATCTTCTTACTCTTTTTCCAATCCTTCCAATTGGAATTTTCCTGTTTCTCTATCTTTCCTATCGCCTCGTATCTTTTTTTTTTACCTCTACTATTATTTACATCATCTGTTTTTTCTTAATGCCTCCTGCTTACATCTTTTTGTTGCCTCCTCTCGTTCCTTCATAGATACTCTTTACTCTTAATTTATGTTCTCTCATCATCTTTGCACCATCTCCACTCACTCACCTGTCCAGCCCCGGGTCTCTTCGCCTATGATGGGGATAGTGAAGAGCTGGATGATAGATACATAGATAAATATACGTTTTTTGCTTCATTACACCAGCGCACACAGAACTAGCGGATTTTTGTGTTTGGTCCTCTTCGTTTTTCTGTCTGTCTGTCTGTTAGCAAGATTAACTAAAAACTATTGGATGGAACTGTACCAAAGTTGGCATTATGACTGAGGACCATTTAACTGTTGATTACATTTGGGGTAAAAAAAAAAAAAAAAAAGATAATTGGTTATAGGTCAAGGATTTACTCATCTTAAACAGTTCTGACCCTGTTTTGATGACCTCGGCCCAAGGGTTAAAGGACAGGAAAATGTAAAGTGATTCAGTTTTGAAAACAGTCAGTCGGAGGCAAACGTCACAGGCCAAGATAAAATTTTTGACCTGTAACTCAGTTTTGATTCGATTTGGATGAATATTGATGGGAGGCTTTAAGCTTAGCCAAGAGCGAAATTAATTTGTTTTATCATAATAGTTCAAAGATCAAGGTCATAGGGTAAGGTCAGCTTATGCACTCTTGACACGGTTTGAACCAATCTTGATGGATAGGTTAGGGGTCAGGCAAAAATGAAGTAGTTCGATGGTGAAGGGCGTAGGGAAGGGTAAAATGTTCAGCCTTAATGTTCCTTCACACAGTCAGGGAGCACTTGTCATGGATGGGTAAGCTACTCATCAGTTTCGAAGCGTGGTGACTAAGCACGCTATAAATAGCAGAATAGACGCGGGGAAGGTGCTGCAGTCCATCACGTCTACATGAATATTTTCTAACGTACTTCAAAGCCACCGGTGCCCACTGACTGTATGGACGGAACTTTACACCGATTGTACCGAGTGGGTGTTGTACTATGAGTGTTTTCTTTCTTTCTTTCTTTTTTTTTTTTTTTTTGGCTTTTTCCTGTTTCTTTATCCACGTCACTCTCATCATATAGACTTCAGCCCGTTCATTCACCAGTTTCCCCTTTCTCCTAACCCTGTTTCCCCTTTTCAGTCCATGTCATCGCTCAGTACTCCTCGTTCCCTGTTCACCTTTTTTTCCTATTGTTAATTAATGTCCCCTGTCCTCCAGTCTTATTGTCTGCCTTTATGTTTCTGATTTTTTTGTTTTCTCTTTTCATCTCCAGTCCTTTAGTAACCTCTTCATCCTTTTCCTGGAATATCTCATACCAGGTGCTGTAATCCTTGTGCTCAGCTTCGTTTTCTAATTGGACAGCTATTTGATATGTATTAAATTTCACCCCATTTTCTCCACAGCATTCTCTCTCTCTCTCTCTCTCTCTCTCTCTCTCTCTCTCTCTCTCTTACTTCTCCCTTTCGATTTTGCTCTCTTTCCCATCGAGTTTCACTCTTTATAACTCTTTCTCTCTTCCCTCATATCCTAAATTCTTTTTCTTAGCCTTCCTCTACTTTACCCGACTTCTTCCTTTGCCCTTCTTTCTTCTTTTCATCTTTCTTTATGCACTTTCTTCTTTCTCATACACATTTTATTCTTTTCTTCTGCAGTTTTAGCCCCCTCTACTTTACCTCACTTTTCTCAGCATTCTACTTCATGTTTTTTTTCTTTCTTTTTACACTTCCCTTCTTCTCACATTAATTCTTTGCCTCTGTAATCCTAATCCTCCTTACTTCTGTGAACTTCTCCTTTCTCCCTTCCATTTCATAATTCCCTTCTTCCTCTCCTTTCTCCTCTACCTCTCCTTTCACCTCTACCTCTCCTTTCTTCCCTTCCTCTCTACATTACTCAGTTTCTTCCCTTGCTTTTCCTTCTTCGTAATTTCCTTTTCCTCCTTTCTTCCCCCTCTGTTCTGCCTAGCTCCTCTCACGTTCCTGCTTCATGTTTCCTTCTTCCTTCTCCTTTCTTAACGCCATCAATACGGTGACGTGGTTTGTTGATTCATACGTAATACCTACAGGTGATTTTATTCAACTTAAGAAAGGAATCTCGTACTGAAGCGGTTAATGAAGCCAGCATCAAACCCTTCCAGTTCGAAAAGTCTCTCCACTGCTAAATAAAATCGTCTGGAAAGAACATAAACAAGATAAAAAAAAGAGCATCGTCAGGCTGAAAGGATCACAAGTTTCCTGGTCATATCCTCCTGTCCTCTCACTCATGATCCACAAGCACCACGAGCCAGGATCCACCCTAAAAGCCGGCCAAACATCCAAGGATCGCCCTTTAATCCCAAGTTTAGGGTCTGCGCGGCGCCAGGGGGGATTTAAAGGGTCGGGTTAGAAGCCACTGCCAGGCCTATTGGGTTTCCAGACTTCCTGCCATGGGCGTCAGGAAAGGGAAATACACGGTGGGCCACACTTTCCCCTGTGTATCTAGAAGCGACTCAATAATCCCCAGGTTCCTTACAAAACACTCAAATTCTATGGGGCTATGGGGATATCGTAACACTTATTTCTTTGCGATTTATTCTGTGTATTTTCCCTTAGTATAGTCATGCAGAAGAGCTTATCAGCCCTATCGAGTCGCTCAGCACTGTCCAAAGTAGGGCCGTCTCTGAAACACACTTCGATTTGGAGCAGCTTCTCTGCGTCCCTATCGGGCTGCAAAGTACTTACTCACATAAAGGTCGTTTCTGAACAGCTACCACCACCACTACCACAGCTATCACCACCACATCTACCACCGCCACCATCACCATCACAACTACTACTAACACCATCATAACAGCAACTACCATCACCACCACCACCATCATCATCACAGCTACCACACCCACCATCACCACCACCACCACAGCTACCACCACCACCACCATCATAACAGCTACTACCACCACCACCACTACCATCATCATCACAGCTACCACAACCATCATCATCACAGCTACCACACCCCCCATCACCACCACCACCACAGCTACCACTATTTTCTGCTCAACAAAATCGTTTGTTTCTATCATCAATGAAGTAACAGACATCGGAGTGTAGATGTGCAACCTCTCTCTCTCTCTCTCTCTCTCTCTCTCTCTCTCTCTCTCTCTCTCTCTCTCTCTTTCTATTTGCAAAAGACATTTTTTTTTTATACCAGAACTGAGGAAGGAAAAACAAATGAATTAAAAAAAAATAATCCATACACCAGATTATCGGCGTCCTCCATTCATAAAATATCTGTAACAGTTGGACTTGAACAGCTGTAGGTTGAAGTTTGGGGGGAAACAACTCCGGGGAAGCGAGTCCCAGAGAGATGCAGTTCCAAGAATAAAAGAATCCTGATAGGCAGAAGTTCTGCAATATGGCTGTTTGACATTCCAGTCATGAGCGCTACCAGATGCCCGTGAAACTCCACAGAAATGCCCCGTCGCCTTTTCCACGTGCACGTATTGTAACACCAATGAGGACAATTACTGAGGGTCAAAACACCCCTTCAGAAAAATCAGTTGACATGAAGCTGAAGGTGGCCCATCTGCAACCCAATTCCAACCATCCTGCTAAGTTTCATTAATATCTTTTTTCCAGTTTTTGCTGTACTACACACACACACACACACACACACACACACACTCACACACATGCCCAGCATTATAGTATATTAGATACCAAACCTCAGAAAGCGACCCTGTATTCCTACAGTTCCTCATAAAAGCCAGAAGTATTATTTTAAGTGTCTTAGGAGCTTCCGTAACACCTCTGTGCTAGCAGTTTATTCTGGATATATACACCTCAGTTTAATTTTCTACGATATGCCACAGTAAGCTGCCCAGTACTCCTCCGGACCCTCACAAAAGCCAGAAGTATGATTTTAAGTGACTGAAGAGATTTAGCAATACCTCATCCCTAGCGATTTATTCATATATTGCATCACAGTATTATCTTCATACATACCAGTTGTCAGAGAGCGACCTAATACTCTTGTTGCTCCCCTTAAAACATAAAAGATCGCATTCTGAGTGGCTGTGAATATTTTATGGTACATCTTCCCCAGAGGTTTATTCTGCACATTCCCTCTCAGTATCCTATTATTCACAAAGTCTCAAGAGGCGGTCAAATATTCCTGCAGTTCCTCAATAAATGTTAAAAGTTGTATGCTAAGTGACTGGATATTTCGTGACACCTCTTCCTCAGCGATTCATTTTGCACATTCCCTCTCAGCATCCTCTTGTATGTCATAAATAGCAGCCCTGTCGATACTAAAATGTTATGAATAATATACAAATGAATACTGAAATGCAACAAGCAAATCAATTATGTCGCTATTAAAGTGTGGAAACTTGCTGAGCTATTCTGCTGCTGGTTTTCGTGACGTCACATCATATGGCTCTTCGTAGTCTATGATCAGCCAGAGGGAGGCACCGCTCTCTTATGCTCTACTCACTGCACTGGGTGGATGAGTGGGTTGGTGGCAGAGTGGGTGAATCGATGAGTGGGTTGGTGGTTAAGTGGGTAGGTAGATGAGTGGGTTGGTGGCTGAGTGGGTGGGTAAATGAGTGGGTTTGTGGCTGAGTGGGTTTGTGGCTGAGTGGGTGAGTTGATGAGTGGGTTGGTGGTTGAGTGGGTAGGTAGATGAGTGGGTTGGTGGTTGATTGGGTGAGTTGAAGAGTAGGTTTGTTGTTGAGTGGGTGAGTAGATGAGTGGGTTGGTGGCTGAGTGGGTTGGTGGCTGAATGGGTGAGTTGATGAGTGGTTTGGTGGGTGAGTTGGGTGGGTCTCTTGGTAAGTGGCTGTTTGAGTAAGTAGATGAGTGGGTTGGTAGGTGGGTGGGTGGGTAGGTGAGTATGTGGGTGGATGGATGGGTGAGTGGATGAGCAGATGCGTGGTTGGTAGGTGCGTGGGTGGATGGGTGGGAGAGTGTCCGAGTAGATGGATGGGTTGGTAGGTGGGTGAGTGGGTGAGTGAATGGGTAAGTAGATGGGTGGGTTGGTAGGTGGATGAGTGGGTTAGTAAATGGGTGGATGGGTGAGTGAGGGAATGGATGGGTGGGTTGGCAGGTGGGTGGATGAGTGGCTATGTGGTTGAGCAGATGGGTGGGTGGGTGGGTGGAGTGGGTTGGTGGGAGGGTGGGTGGGTATGATACTGATTCAGACCAGGTAAACAAGAAAGAGGGGCTACCATAACACCTCTTCCTAAGCGATTTATTTTCCCCTACTACACCTTGATAAGCTCTTGTACGATACTGATTCACACTAAGCCGGCGTTACGGGAGCATGAGCAATATACAAGAGAAAATACCGCTGAGGAAGACACCCTGCAAAATTATCCCAACCCAACGAGAATACGGAGAAGAGCTGACCTGTGCATTAAGGGATTCCAGGTGCCACGGGAGACTTCGTAGCATGGCTTTCTTGGCGATTTGTTTTTCATAGTTACTTAGCTATTTTTCTGTATTTTATTTTTATTGTTTTCGCGTGGACATCAATAACATACAGGTGGATAATGAGATGCAACAGGTAGATTAAATCGCTAAGGAAGAGATGTTACGAAATATCCATAAAACCACTTCAGCATACGACAATGAGGTACAACATGCAGAATTAACCGCTAAGGGCAATTTGTTACGAAATCTCCAAGGCCATTTTTGATAGTGAGGCGTCATTTGCAGGGGAAATCGCCGAGGAAAATGTGTTATGAAATCTTCAAGGTCACTTCAGAATACGACCCTTATAGCCAGGCTCAAAAGTGGCCGCCTTCCTTCCTGTTCTTTTTCCAACTTCCCCCTCCCCACTCCTCTCCAGCTTCAGAGAAACACCTAAGAGACTCCCCCTGCCCCTCCCCTCCCCCTCACCTAAGAGACCGTCCCCTGCCTCTCCCCTCCACTCCCCAGCACCTCCCCTCCCCTCCCCTGCCCCGCCCCTGCCGCCCACGACTCTGTGAATCAATAATGTACGCGGGGGGAGCTGCTCCGCTACAGGTGGTTGCTGCTGCCGCCTCCCCTCTGCCCTGTCTATCCTCCACCCTGCCTACCCTCCACCCTGCCGTCCTTCCCTGCCACACCTTTACCTTGCCTCCCCTGGACCTTGCCGCCCCTATACCTTGCAGTCCCTCTTCCCCGCCTCCTCTTCCACTCAGCCTTCCCTCCATTCTGCCCCGCCTCTATCCTGCCTCCCTTTCACCCTGCCTCCCCTCCACCCTGCCTCCCCTTACACCACCACCATGCTAATTCTACCGCCATCAACACCACACCACCACCACTACTACCACTATCACCACTGCCAACAAGATGCTCACTGTATCGCCACCATCACCACCACACTACCACCACCACCACCACTTCTGCCACTATCTCCACCGACACGTCCATGCTATCTCTACCACTATCACACTGTCATTATTTCACTACCATCACCATGTTCCACTATCATCACACTACCACACCACCACTATCACAACTACTACCATTAACACCACTACCACTACGCTCACTCCACCACCACGACCACCACCACCGCTAATACCACACTCACTTCATCAATCTCCACCACACCAACACCCTCACACTCTACCTCCAGCACCACCACCATCACCACCACCATGCTTACTCTACCTCCACCACAAAACTCTATCTACCTTTGCTAAATTCCCACTACCTCCACCACCACCTTTACCAAGACCATCACCACTACTGCCACCATCACCAGTACCATCACCACCACCACACTCCCTCAACCAGCACTACAACCATTAGGCTTCCTAAACGTCCACTGTCACCACAACACCACAACTCCCACCACAATAACCACAACTACTACTACATTCACTACTACCACCACCACCATCACCTCTACTACCACCACAATCACCATCACCGCTATCATCACCACCATCACTATCACCATCAGTCCCATCACTCTCACCATCAGCACTACACCGTTTTAATTTCCAACACCACCATCATCATCACCACTATCATCACACTCCCTCAGCCTTCACCACCATCACCACCACCACCGTCACCAAAGGTCCTGGACAGGCCACTACCGCACGCCTCAGTAAACAGCAGCGCATCACTATTTCACTGCTAATTAGGATGCCTTGACACTATCTGTGGGAATTCCATGCGTTCTGTCACGTCTGCCTCCCTTGTTAGGCTGCATACGGAACGAAGCTGACCTACTATACTGTTAATGCATCTCGTGACAAAGGGGTACAAAGGAGTACAAAGGAACGCAAACAGCAACAGACCTTATGGTCCTTTCGAGGCTGTTTGTTACAGAGTAGACTATGACTACGAGATCTAACTCTACATGCTGAAGGATAAGGATAGTAAAGTAAGAAGGCTCCCCCCGCCTCCAGACCCTCCAGTTAAAACTGACAAGAAAAAGTGAGAAAAAACACCATGCAGCATGGAAGAACTGACATGGAAATTTCATAGGAAAGACTGAAAAGGAAAAGCTACATTCTATAATACTTTATCTATAAGCTACCAGTATGAATAACCTGAAAGAGAAAGTAGTAAAGTAAAATGAATAATCGAATAAATAAATAACTACTGCATGACACTATGTACGGGTACGCTGAGTTCACCTGACGTCTGCGGACAAGACAACAAACTTACGTATATTTATCGCTTCAGAAATAATACATACATACACACGCACATACATACATGAACGAACGGTTTAAAGCTTAAATCTAATCAAAATATAATAAAACAATAACAATAAACTTTGATGTGATTTATGTGACTAAATATGTGTAATACATGATAGAGCAATAATGGTTTCGTTTATGTAAATGATATTATTTGGTGTTAGCCACTGGCACTGCCCAGAATAAACTACACAAGTACACACACTGGCGTCACAAGGCCACAGAGTGCGATAAACACTACATGTTGTGCTGGTCGCGTTTCATTAACTTTCTCTTTGGACCCCTTGTGCTAAATACTGTATAGGTTTCGTTACACCATAAATGAAGAGAGATTCGGTTGAACTAGCTAGGAGAGCAACAAGTGGAACACATATATCATGCAGTTAATTACAAATAATACTTCTCTCTTGCATTAATACTCGGTTACCTATATATTTTCATTCCTCGCTATTGCTTTTCTCAGAACATTCTTTTTTCACAAATATAATGTTATTTCACCATTTCACCATAATCTAATGTCCAGTTCACACATTTCCTTCAGGTTCTCATTCCCGCCACTCATCCCCTCCGGTAATCCTCTTTGATTAAGGGTTGATCGCTATGAAATTAATCAGAATAAATCGCCGCCAAGACAATTAGGGCTTACAGGGGATATTATCTACTGCTTTTTAAAACTCAGAAAGGAAGGTATTTGAGAACGTGTTTGTTTTCCTTTAGCTGCTGTTCTTGTTAGTTTTGTTTTCTTCTTGTTGCTGCTGTTGTTGTTGTTGTTGTTGTTGTTGCTGATGTTGTTGTTTTTGTTGCTGTTGCTGTTGTTATCCTTTGAGAACATTTTGAGTGGATCATGGGAGCATCAAAGAAACACTAGTCACAGTTAACCTTCTCATAGTCGAAACAAACACGGTATTCACTTCCAGCTAAGACCAGACGATTTTATTCAGCTGGGAGTGAGTCATAGGAGCCTGAGAGGGTGGATGAACCTGAACTAAGCTTAATGAACCTAAATTAACCAGACTGGACGGGAACAGATAGAAATAGTTGTGCATTATTCTAGATCTGAACACGGATGAAATAATCTGAAATGGATTGGAAAATAATTATAACGACGTATTTTCGCGAGCATGGGAGTTTTTCTGTTACCTTTCCCTTACCAACCTATGTATCGAACCTGAATGGCTTGGATAGACTCTAATGCTGACCTAAAGGACGGTATTCTCGTACGGTTAAGAAGCTTAGTAACACCTCTTCCTCACCGGTTTACTCTGATACTGCTCCTTCACTATAGCCTTGTGCGTCCTTCGTGCAGTCTATGTTGATATTAAAAAGATGTGACAAGCAGAAGAGAGGATATTAATTGGTAGTTTGGAGAATAAATCGCTAAGGAAGAGGTGTTAGGGATAGTACCTCCTGACCTCTTTCAACTCGACTGATAGCTAAATATATTCAAATTAGAAGGTCGATTTGACTACGCTTTTCACTCAAACTTGGCCTAAAATTGCCGTCTCTCCATCCCGAATACAGAGTTGTGACAAAAGACTGACGCTGGAAAATGATGCTAGTCACGAAGAAATGCTCTGGAAATGATGTAGGG
Source organism: Coenobita brevimanus (assembly GCF_032717465.1). Taxonomy (NCBI): domain Eukaryota; kingdom Metazoa; phylum Arthropoda; class Malacostraca; order Decapoda; family Coenobitidae; genus Coenobita; species Coenobita brevimanus. The sequence continues at coordinate 51,118,143 of NC_136959.1, forward strand.
CAGTAGCATTGTCTTGTTCTGCCTCTGTGTTACATGAATTAAACTACAAAAGGACGAAAATCTGGGCCAGGTCAAGATGAAAACACTATAGTAACCAAGATTTCAAGGAGACTCAATCCTACCTCGTATCTGAAGTCTTTCCAATTTCATGCAACCACGATTCTGTATTTCAGGTGTGGGAGTGGTCCAGTTCCGTCGGGTGAAAACGAACTGATAATAATAGGCATGTAAGCTCACCTGAATCGATGTTAAGAGATATGAATGGATCTGAATGCGTGTAACTGGACTCTGAATGGATGTAAATGGAATTGAATGGATGTAGATGGATCTGAATGGATGTAAATGGATCTGAATGGATGTAAATGGATCTGAATGGATGTAAATGGACTCTGAATAGATGTAAAGGGATCAGAGTGGATGTAAATGGATCTGAATGGATGTAAAAGGACCTGAATGGATGTAAATGGACTTGAATGAATGTAAATGGACCTGAATAGATGTAAATGGGCTCTGAATGGACGTAAAATGGACTCTGAATGGATGTAAATGAACCTGAATGAATGTAAATGGACCTGAATGACTGTAAATGGACCTAAATGGATGTAAATGGACCTAAATGGATGTAAATGGACCTGAATGAATATAAATGGACCTGAATGGATGTAAATGGACTCTGAATGGACGTAAATGGACCTGGATGAATGTAAATGGACCTGAATGGATGTAAATGGATCTGAATGAATGTAAATGGACCTCAGTGAATGTAAGTGGACCTGGATGGACCTGAGTTAATTTAAACGAATCTAAACAAACCTAATTGGACCTGGTCTGACCTTCATGAGCATAAGGTGACCAAAATACACTTAATATGACCCGCCATTCTCCTGAGGTTATTATTATCTGTTGTTAATTATCCTCTATTATCTAGAAGTGTTATTAACTAGAATGAACATCTCGTGGGCGATTAAAACTGCTTTGTGTACACCATCACCTAAGGCAGATGAGAGACTGAATCGGAGTGACTGAGGCTGCCTTCTGCTTTCCGGAGCTACCTCACAGCAAAGGGTAACAGCGAGTATGCATTGAAAAAGGAAATTATTCATTGTTTTTACACTGTACTGTGTTCTCACCAAGCTTCACATTCACTAAAATAACGTATTATGATTTTGGTCCTGCTATTTCCATATGCTTTTTAGGGAGGCATTGCTAACTAGCGAAGTTTAATACAACCCTCATGAGCCACTTCACTACTGGAGATCCCTCTCAAATCTGGAAAAAAAAAAAAAAAAATCTGGTCTTGGCGTGACTGAAGTGAAAAATACGTCTTGGTGCTGTGAGGTTCAAGAGCTTTTTTTTGGGGGGGAGAGGTTTAACTTTATGCTTACTCATGGCTCTCTATTTTGTCATCGCCTTAACCACTTGAATCAGGCGACTTTGTTTTGCTTTATTTTGCTACACTCAGTTGAATTTAACCAACCTGGGAAAGACCTTTTGTACTGAGGGGGTTAATGAAGGCCATACCGAACTCCTCCAGTTCACCAAATCTTTCGAAACGTAAATGAAATCGTTTGTTGATAGCAAGGATAAAATTTTAAGAATATGGTATCGTATTGTACAGATCAATCTAATTTTCCATGTCCAAATTGGGCGGAAGTCTAGAGCTAAGATATTCAAGCCCTTTGGGGACATACATCAGAGGAGAAAGATACAATATTTCCTCTGCTGTGATGGATGAGACAGTATGCTAAAGAAGAGCTGGGAGCCGGAATCGCCACCTCTCTATGTCGGTATATAGAGAGGGGGATTTTTCGGTCATTTCTGCCATTTGTCAACATTAGGTCTCTCTCTCTCTCTCTCTCTCTCTCTCTCTCTCTCTCTCTCTCTCTCTCTCTGTCTCACACACACACACACACACACACACACACACACACACACACACACACACACACATCTACTCACCACAGACGTCGGCCTGTCACACTTGTGGGTGCCTGTGAAGTAAGTGATGGGTTGATGGGTGGGGTCATCGCTGGAGGGGTCAGACTGCTGCTCCTCTGGGTCACACTGGTCCAGGTCAAGGGAGGTCACATCCACGTCCACGCTTACAAGGTCAGGCACCCTGGTAGATGGGAAAGAGGAGGAAATTATCTTTTTGACTCATCTGATGTATATTGTTGGTTTATTCTTGCCACGTGTCTGGAGAGGGACGCCTTCACGTGGTGGCACCGATATAACCAAGCGGCTCCGGTTCCTGGTTATACACAGAACTCTCAACGCCCTCCCTACCTCTGAAAGGAGGATGGTAAACTGCCGGGGAATGGTAACTTCAGCTTTTCACGTTTCAGATGAACCTAGGGCTACAACAACTACTACTATTTATTCTTGCAATCTAGAGACTCTTATACTCATCTTCGTCTCGCAGGTGGGAATAAAGAGGAGAGTAAAGGTTGCCGACAGTCACAAGGGAATGAAGGATGGTCTCTACACAGATACAGTCCACTGACATATTTTTGTGCCATGGTGATTCATGAACATACAAGAAAATAGGATTATAAGAAAAAAGTGTGGTTTAACCTTTGACCCCATAAATACCTTTAAACGACCTAAATAAGAAAAATAAAACTGAGAAGGATGTCTGGAGGTATTTGCTGAAGGAGCGGTTGTAATAGGTTTGAAGCGAACTGGTAATGGAAAGACGCAAACCCACTGAACTAACAAGTGTTTCGAGGAAGGAAGGAAGAAAAAAGGAACTGAACAATTACAGCCAGTCTCTACCACAGCGCGGAGACCTAAATACAGACTCCTTGAAGTATGCTCTTGATTTTATTCTGGGGATCTCCAGGCTCTTTTATTCATTTTTATTTATTGCGTTTATCGTAACAATATTTTCGTTGGCAAGGGTAAAAAGGAGGAAATTACCTCTTTCAATCAGGCATCAGGACGTATTCTATTGTTCATTCACAATTTCTCCAGACGATTTTGTAAGCATGAAAGGCATATCAAGTTGAATCTGGTGATGCATACTGTGTGGTTCATAATTTACGCTCCCCTTCTACTCCCTCAGACGATTTCTCATGTGTTGCGGGGACGGCTGTCAGCGTGATCAGTATATATTTTGTATTATTACTGATTTCCTACTCCCACTGCCTAACCCCCGCCCAGACCAGCAGACTGAGCCGTTCAGACAACACACAAGAACACGCAAGATGAGCTTCTTGTGGAGGGCTATTTGAAAACCCCTCTCTCTCTGTCTGTCTGTCTGTCTGTCTGTCTCTCTCTCTCTCTCTCTCTCTCTCTCTCTCTCTCTCTCTCTCTCTCTCTCTCTCTCTCTCTCTCTCTCTCTCCTTCAGGTGATTTTATTAATCTTCGTCTAGCTGGCAGGGAAAAGCGATAAAATGAGCTTCAATCAAGTGACGATCTTTTTTTTTTATTATTATTATTATTCTTGCTACATCCAAATGATTTTATTCATTTTAGAGTTTCTTTGGTTGGAGATGAAGGAGAAATTAACTCAGTGAATCAGTTTACATATGCTCTTGCCTTTTTCTGTCTCAAGGCAATTCTTAATCAGCTTTTAATCAAGCCCACACGCACAACCTCAACTTCACATGTGTGGAAAGATGACGGGGAAGGTTGCCATCTACCTCCTGTGCAGTTCGTCAAGTGCTGGAGAGGGACGCCTTCACGTGGTAGCATAGATATAAATGAGTGGCTCCTCTGCCTGGCTATACAAACGTTCTCATTTCCTTCCCTATCCCCCACAAGGAGGATGGTGGACTGCAGGAGAAGGATAATTTCAGCCTGCAGTCCACTAGGTTCACGTTCAGATGAGCCGGGGGTTGTAATTACTACTACTACTACTACTACTACTACTACTACTACTGCTACTACTACTGCTACTACTACTACTACTACTACTACAGCAGGCAGTAAGAATGATGTGTCTAACTTTGAGTATCGCAGGGCAACGGTTAGCAGTAGTTGTAACCCAATGCTCTGGCTCACCTGAACGTGCAATCTATCCTCCACCTTTCGGGGCATGGAAAGAGAGCTGAGGGACGTTTGTATACCCAGGCAACTCCCCCATCCGGCTATATCAGTGCCACCACATCAAGGCGTCCCTCTCCAATACCAGGGAAGTGGGTAAGAGAGGGAGAGGAAGCGAGAAACGAAGGAAGTAATCGAATGAAAGGAAAGAGAAAATGGAAGTGCAGAAAATGAAGAGAAAGACTAAGGAGAAAAAAGATGAGTAGGGACGAAAGAGAAAATGAGAAAATAAAGGAGAAGAGAGGGTGGAAAGAAATACGAAAGCGAATGTTGAAAGGAAATAAAAAAAGAAATGGAGAAAGTGGAAAAACAATGAGAGAGAGAGAGAGAGCGAGGTAGAGAGAGGGTGCGGCCAGCTTCCCCCCTGACATTTTCCCTCCCTGTCATGTTTCCCTGTGACATGTCGCCCCTGGACCCGCTCTCTCCAAGGCCTGTGTTCGTGTGGTCTAAGAAGGCTCCCTAAAACTTCTCCCCCCCCCTCTCTCTCTCTGTCACACACACACACACACACACACACACACACTTCACTTCTAGATAATCGTGTTACCTTAATATTTCCTTCCATGTTATTTATGCAGCCTGTGTCGATGCTATACTCCTTTTACTCTAACTTGGCTTAAAACTGCCTTACCTCAACCGTGAATCCTGAGCTGAAACAATATTCTTAACACTAGAATATGATGGCAATGACGAGGAAGTGACGTGGAAAGGATATAAAGAAACAATTTTGTCTCTTTTTGCCAATGACCTGCGGGAAGTACGCTGCAAAAGGACGAAAATGTCGGCCAACTTAAGATAAAAAGAATGTAGTCGTGGTTAGAACCCCAGGCTCATCTGAATGTGAACCCAGTGGACTGCAGGCTGAATTTACCTTCTCCTGCAGACCACTATCCTCCTTTTGTCGGGACAGGGAGAGAATTGAGGGACGTTTATACATCCGGGCATCTCCACTACCCAGCTATATTATTGCGTACTTCTCCAGTACCATGTCGATATTGAAAAACAAAAGGCATACATGAGATTATACTTCTTTCACATTCACTTGGCCCAGATCTTCGTCTTTTTGCAGTTTATTTCGCTTAGCACAGTGGGAGAATAAGATCATACTATAGCTATACATCCTTCTCATAGCACTTCTTCGTGACCAGCATCACATATCACATATCTATCGTTACAACTCTGTCTCCGAAATGGAAAGATGGTAATTTTAGGACATGTTAAAGACGGTATGGTAACGTGTAGCATGCAATATAAATCGCCAAGAAACAGGTGTTAGGTTCCTAAGCTGACGAGATACGGATTCAAGACCCATTCCCTTCTTAACGTACTCTCCTACTCATAATATGGCTGTCTCTCCATCTTTATAATATTTTACTGTTCCAATGGCTGACTAAGATTATACCCCAGATGGTTACGGTGGTTCATCTCACACTAACCCTGCAGTACTCCTTTTACTCCAACTTGGACTTAATTTGCCATCACTCCACCTGGAATGCTGAGCTGTAACAAATGATTAACACTAGAATATGATCCTAGCCACAATGGACATCAGTAACAACTACAATAACAAGCGTAGGAATTTTATAACCACTCATCAAAAATAACATGAAAATTGTCAACATTATCCTTATCATCATCATCATCATCATCATCATCATCATCATCATCAGTCTGAGTAGTCCACGGCAGGAAAAAAGCCTATCCAATCCTTTTCCAATCTGCCCAACTGACTGTTAGCCTGTTCGGATGCTTTCTCACAAATAAAAGCATTATGCACATAAGTTTCCTATATTTTTTAAAGTCACATGATTAGTAATCTGAATATGGTCTGTTTTCAAGGAACCACCACGAAATTTGGTCTCTGCAAGAAATACGACTTTTGTTTTGGGAGAAACTAACGATCTTCAAAAACTAGGAGAGTAATATTTGTAAAGCTCCAGACACATTCATGCAGCTTTATGTCATCTGTCTGTCACTTGGTTATTGAAGGCTTTATGTGGAAACGGAAAGCCAGTTCAGCTTTACCCCTTCGATTTGTACAGGCCCGAGGCTACCGTGGTCCATTATATCTGACGGTAGAAGACAAGCCTACTCCCTTTAGTGGCTTTACGTGACCGAAAACCTCCAATCGTCTTTTGGGGATTGAATTTATACAGGCCGGCAAGTCTGTCACTCCGACTGGGGCGTTCTGACCACTAGACCACCAGGTTCTTCTAGTTCCCCCAAGGATGAGGGCTTTGAAAAGTCCATTAATATTTTCCTCGGACATGTGTGGTATTGGAGAGGGACGCCTTCGGGTGCTGGCACCGATATAGCCGGGTGGTGGAGCTGCTTGGTTAAACAAACGTCCCTCAACTCCCCCTGTATCCCTCAAAAGCAAGATGGTGGGCTGCAGGAAGATATATCCTTATCCTGCAATCTATTGGGTTAAAATTCAAATAGACCTGGGGCAGCAACAACAATAATAGATGAAGAGGAAGACTGGTGCTTTAAGAGTGACCTTTGATTCGACAAACATGACTCCGGCTTCTAATTACAGTGCTCTCTTAAACGTCCAGGGGTTGGGGTGGGTTATGTACAAGGGGGGAATGTGTCCAAGGGGAAAACTGACAGGGGGGGAAATACCCAGGGGGAAAACTGTCCAAAGGGGGAAATATTCTACTTTGGGCAGAGTGAAATAGAGAGGTGGGGGAGGCAGAAAGGTGAGAGGCAAGGTGAGGCAGGGAGGTGAGGGAGGCAAAAAGGTGAGGGAGGTAACAAGGAAAGTGTGGTAGAGAGGTGACTGAAACAGAGAGGAGAGGGAGGTAGAGAAATTAGGGAGGTAAAAGGAGTAAGGAAAAAATCTGAAGGAGGCAGGGCGAGGGAGACAGGTGAGAAAGGCAGGGTGTGCAAGAGGTTTGGGAAGGTGAGGGAGGTAGGGTGATACAAAGTAGTGAGAAAGGCAGAGTGAGATAGAGGTGGGGGAAGTACAGTGAGAGATAGTGAGAGATAGCGAGGGAGATAGAGGTGAGGAAGGGAAGCTGTGAGGTGAGGGAGGCAGAGGGATGAGGGAGGCAGGGTGAAGTAAGGTGAGAATGGGAGGTGAGGTAGGTGAAGTGACGCAGTACGAGTGACAGGAGGGCAGCAGATTACACTAGGCAAAGCAAGTGAAGGAGGTGGGGACGGCTGGTGGGAGAGAGGGACGTTTAAGACAACAGTTCTGTAATAGTAATCATCTGCTATTCCTTGACAGTGATATACTAGCAAAGACAAATAAAATCATGTATTTCATCAACTTTATTAACCCTCTCAGGATCACGACAACTTTGTTATTAGTGTCCAGTTAACGCCAACTGACTGTTTTCTGATAAAGGAGAGCCATAGCAGCCTGACAGGGTAATTGCTGTCACCATTAACCCTCTCATGGTCAGGACAGCTCTAGCATCCTGTTCAAGCAAACGACAAGCGATTCTGTTCAGGTAGGTGTCAGTGGGAGCTTCAGAATGTTAGTGTATGCCTTATTACCTTATTCTGCTTCGACATCATTATACAGTACTTCCCTGGCAAAGAGTGTTAGATCCCCCCCCCCTCTCTTTAACCCGTTCATTCAAAGGACGTATTTGCTTTTTTATTTGAGCTGTCTCCAAACAATTTTATTCAGTTTAAGAGAGATTTTATGAACTATTAAGAGGAGAGGGTCTTCCTAAATTAAATAAAATGATTCAAAGCTAGCAAGAATTCAGCTGAAAAGGACGTCATTGAAATCAACATGTTTTCTTGGTGTCAGACTCAGACCAGAACTGACCATCTATCACCACAGTAACTGCTAAGAGGGAAGAGTGTACCAGTAGTTCTGCCCTCTTTCTTAGGTCTCTTTCCCACTGCCTGTGACCTACAGTCTTTTAAATGCACCGTGTCCGCATATATCAAAGCATACGAATCATTGTCTTAGCTTTCTTTTGCTCAACAAACTTTGAAAGAGTAAGTTATGCAGGTTATAGCCTTTTCTTTTTTCTTAATATTGCTTAAGTTAAAAATAAAGTTAAAGATAAGAATACAACTGGGCTTAGATGAGTATCCAGTTGTCACGTGACCAAAATGCGATATACTCTGTTCACTTTATCTTGGCCTATAACTGCCATCTCTCTATCAGGAATACTGTTCTGCAACACAAGATTAACACTAGAATATGATGCTAGTCACGAAGAATGGGTATGGAAAGGATGTTGAGCAGTACTATTGTCTTATTCCGCCATTGCACCAAGGAAAAAAAAAAGAAAGAAAGATGCAAAAAGACGAAGTTAAAATGAGTAAAGGTATCACATCAGTTATTTATATTTACCTCTCGACTCTCTTCCCTATTTTTAAATCTACATCCCTCTCACCTTTCTCCTTTCTTCCCTGTTTTATATATATATCACGTTTTTTCCTCCCCTCCTCTCTCCTTCCCTCTCGTGTGTCTCATTATCCTTCCCAATCTCTCCTAGTCTTCCTTCACCCTCCCTTCTATCTTTAATTTCACAGCCTTCTCGCCCATCTCCCTTTACCCAATCTTTTTATATCCTTTCCCTCTCATCTTTCTTCCATCATCCCCTCTCTCTCTTCCTCCTTTCCTCTCTTTCTTCCTCCCTCACCTTTCTCTTCCTCTCCTCCCCTCTTCCTCTTCCTCTTCCCTCACAACCCCTCTCCCTTTCATCCTCTCTCCTTCTCTTCCTCTCTTTCTCCTCCTTTCTCATTCCCCTCCCTCTCTCTTCCTCTACTCCTCTCTTCCTCCCTCTCTTCCCCGTTCTCTTTCATCCTCTCTCCTTCTCTTCCTCTCTCTCTCCTCCTTTCTCCCTCCCATTTCCTTTCTCTTCCTCTCCTCCTGTCTTCCTCCTTCTCCTCTCCTCTCCCTCTCCCTCTCGTGCCCCTCTCCCTGCTAATTCCCTTCGCCCTGAGAGAGAAGCCTGCAGAAGCTGGCGAGGCAGATGGCCTGACCCTGACTCTCTCGCCACCAGGTGCGTTAATGGAGGCAGGTAGTGCAGGAGGGTAAGGCAGGCAGGCAGAGAAGAAGGCAAGGAAGACAGGCAGGCAGACAAGAAGGCAAGGAAGGCAGGCAGGCACGCAGGCAGACAGACTTAAAGGAGAGGAAGGCAGGCAGGCAGGCAGACATGAAGGCGAAGAAGGCAGGCAGGCAGGCAGGCAGACATGAAGGCGAAGAAGGCAGACAGGTAGGCAGGCAGACAGGCAACAGACACGTAGACAAAAGAGTATGAGAAGAAGGCAGGCAGGCAGGCAGGCAGACAAGTGGAAGGGTTAGCAGGCAGGCAGGAAGGAAAGCAGGAGAGTAAGGGAAGTAGACAGGCAGATAGCTTAGGCAGGCAGGAATTAGGCAACGTAAGTGGGCAGGCAGATGGATTATGTAGGCAGATGGGTGGATTAGCAGGCAAACAGCAGGAGGGTAAGAAGGGGAGGCAGGTAAGATGGTGAGGTAGGTAGGTGGAGATGCAGGGAGTAAAGGCAGGTAAGCAGGCAGGCAGGGAGGTGAGGCAGGCAAGCAGGCAGCAGGGCAAGGAAGACAGAAGAGTTAAACAGGCCGGCCGGTAAGGAATTCAAGTAGGTAGGTCAGACAGGGAGGTT
>NC_136959.1:51132787-51282787 GCF_032717465.1 Coenobita brevimanus
ATATAATAAAAGTAATTTAAAATGCGTCGTTAATAATGAATGTACTCGGCCAACCAATCAGCTGCCAGCTTTCAAAGGCTTAAGGCTCGTCTCTTCTCAGATCAGATCATATATGCTGTAGTCGACCTGGAGAAGACTGAGACTGAGGCAATGGAGGAGAAAAGAGAACACACTGAAAAGGAGAAAATGTTACAACATCGGGATCTAAATATCCCACAGGTATAAGGTGACCTGGAGAAGATAAGACTAGAAATATACAGGGAGAAAATGGAAACAACAAAAATACACTGGGTAGAAGGAAAACCAGAAAATCATGACGATAGCAATAAATAAAATGGGACATGTGTTGCGGGTGTTAGTTTAAGATGACCTGGGTGCGACTGCCGCTGGAGAAGTGTATGAGACAGCAGACGAAAAAAAAAAAAAGGAAAATTATGACGAGAATAATGAGGAAAAAGAGAAATTGATCATAATGCCTAAATAACAAACTATACTCGGTTTCTTTTCACCTGAGGGAATTGGACAACTCCAACGACTTACAGTACAAAGCTGTGATGGCATAAAATTTTTTAAGCCCTAGATATAAAGAAGGAGTGGATCTCTGTGGTTACTAGTCAAATCATTCCCCCGATCTCGCTAAATTTGGCCAACAACTAATCTGGTATGGGTATGAGATCTTTGTAGGGGTAAACGCGCTAAAGTATAAGCCGACCTGGATGCGACTGGAACTGGGGCAACGTAAGTGAAAATATAAAACAGAGAAAGGTAGAGGATGATGACGTGAATGGCGGTGACTCGGTGTAGGAGAGGGGAACTGAGAAAGTGTACGAGTAAAAGAAAATATAAGAAAACAGAGAAGGAAAGACAAATATGAGGAGTCAAAAAAATGTCTATAGCAATTAGCGAAAACAACCAATGAACTAATCCGTGGAGAATGATAACCTGGATGGCAATGATGCAGTGCTGGAGAGGAGAACTGGAACAGAGAATGATATATCTGTCTATCTATTGCCAGACACCATAATCCCGTAAAGGGTGGCCATTTGACACTGAGTTAGTTGTTTTACAGGAAGGGGCACCAACCCTCCACCAACCCACTTGTTGACACGTAGGGAGCACGTATGGTTTGGTTATATGGTTACCACCCAGCGTTGTAAATGGTTTCTTGGCTTACAGGAAACCATTTGGCTTGTCACTCAATGTAAAGCCACCTGTAATGGAAAGAAAAGGAATAAGAAGTGACAGGAAAGATAGGAGAAATAGGAAGAGAGGAGGGCAGGCACAGAAAAAGAATGATAAAAGCTAAGGAAGTGGGCAGCACTACATCAAGTGAGTGGATGATGGTCGCCACCACCTACCACAAACAGAGAATGGTAAAAGCAAAAATTAACGGGGGGGAAAAAAAAGTTCTAACAATAGGTGAAAAGGTCCAATGAACTGACCCCGCTGAGAATGACGACCTGGGTGGCAGTGGCGCGGTACAGAAGAGGGGAACTCGAACAGAGAAAGATAAAGGCAAAAATGAAGAGATAAAAATAGCTCTAACAATAAGCAAAAAGGCCTAATGAACTAACCCAATGGAGAATGAAGACCTGGATGGCAGTGGTGCGGTGTAGGAGAGGAGCCAGCGCTTGGTGTGGCAGTGGAAGTAAGGGAAGGTCCACCACCCCAGGGATCCCGCCACGCTCTCCGACTGAAACTTCCCGCTGGTGCCTCTACTGTTGTTTCGGGGCTTCGGATCCTCACCACTGGGGGACCACGCCTCATCACTCAATTCCATCCGCTGGGGAGAGAAGGCGGAATAGGGAGTTTCGTGATGCCTCTTCCATATCTATTTATGTACCATGTTGCACCGAAATATTCTTAGATTTTATCTATACAAAAAAAACAGCAGTGCCTCTCTCTCTCTCTCTCTCTCTCTCTCTCTCTCTCTCTCTCTCTCTCTCTCTCTCTCTCTCTCTCTCTCTCTCTCTCTCTCTCTCTCTCTCTCTCTCTCTCTCTCTGTGCGTCATGTGTGCACCCACGTGCTTGCGTACGTGTGTGCATATATGTGCTTGTGTGTATGTGTGTACAAACTTGCAAGTCATTCAGCTGGTGTCATTCTGCTGGTGAGCTTGGTGGACGGATCAGAAGGGTGGGAGAATGGATGGTTGGAGTGTGTTTGTGGATGAATGGAGTAGGCAGGTTGAGTGGACAGGGTGGGTGAGGTGTTTGTGTGGGCACCCTTGGTGGGAAGGGCAAGCTGGATGGGTAGGAAAATAGGTCAACAGGGAAAAATGACATCCAAGGGGGAAATAGGTTCACTGAAGGGAAAAAAGGTTGATGGATAAAATAAGTCCATAGTGGAAAAATGGTCCATGAGGAAAACAAGTCCCTGGGGAAAATAAATCAGAGGGATAGTTAGTTCATGAGGGAAACAGGTCAGCGTATAAATATAGGTCTATGTAAAGAAGAGGTCCATGGGAATAATAGGTCCATAGTAAAAGTAAGTTCATGGTGAAATTAGGAGCAGGAGATAGCCTAAGTGAAAAGTTTCTAAGAGGGAAAAATCCATTGGAGGAAATTTGTCAGTGCAGAAATAGGTCCATGGGGAGAACAGATGGGTGACTGGTGGATATGCAGGGGTGTAGCTTGAGACAGGGTCATGGGATACTTTATGTTCACTGCGAGAACGGATGTTATGTTTTGACAGCTTGTGTGTGTGTGTGTGTGTGTGTGTGTGTGTGTGTGTGTGTGTGTGTGAACAAAGTAGCTAAAATAAGAGGAGTTGAGAGTCAGCCGAGGAGTAAGCCTTTTTTTTTTTTTCTTTTTTTTTCTTTTTTTTTTTTTGCACAATCGGTCAACCACATTTAAGAAGTAGTTAGAGTCCTGGCTGAGACTACTACTTATATATGACTCCTATACACAAGTTATCCTCTTGCGGACTATGCCTCAGCCATGTGGATGGACAATGTTCCAACCCTGGCAAGGCGCTGTTTGCTGCAGGAAGGAGGCTGCTTCTATGTGGCTGATGAGTCTCCTTGGCCAGGCAGACCGGGGTAAGGCAACAGCACAACAGACACAGTTTGGGACGAGAATCAGTGACCTCTGGGAATTTAGAGTGGGATTTTTAGGCATATTTAAGGTCGATTCCCAGACGTAATCATCATTATGTCTCTTTATTTATTTATTTATTTTCTTACTTCTGTTTTTACTTATTTGCAGGAAGGACAAGCAGAGGCAAGTGCAGTACCTTCTCACGTGTCTGTGTCTCCCTGAAGAGACAAATTTGAATGGCAAGAGGGAAAGGGTGGTAAAAATGTTAGTGAATTTGGACTGCCCAATCGGAATAATTTTCATCCGACGGGACTGGGCTACAATTACAAATTAAATACAAAGTCATGGTTGCATGGAATTTGTTGAGCCATAGTAAGAGGCAGGAATGGATCTCCTTGGTTATGTCGAAAGTGATCCTCAAATCTGACAACATTTGGCCATCAACTGACCGGAAAGGGGATTATAGAGATCTTTGTTACATTAGGATCCAAACACCGTACCTGCTCCTCTCATCATTATTCTATCTATCTATCTATAGCCCGACGCCCTAATCCCGCAAAGGGTGGCCGCAGACAAATCGCCTCCAAGTCACTCTGTCACCCACCATTTGACTCCCCTCCCCCCAACTCACCCCCCCCTCCCTCATATACCTCTCAACTCCATCCCTCCACCTCATCCTCGGTCTACCCCTCCCTCTCCCTCCCTCCACCTCACCTACATACACCCTCTTAGTCAGTCTTTCATTCTCCATTCTCTCCACATGTCCAAACCACCTCAGTGTATTTCTCCTAATCTTTTCAACCACATCCACATCTACCCCACAACGTTCCTTCACTTCTTCATTCGTCAACCTGTCCCTCCACGTCACTCCACATGCTCCTCTCAAGTAACTCATTTCCACTGCTCTCACTCTTGACTTGTTCCCCTCTTGCAAGGTCCACGCCTCGCTTCCATACGTCAGGGTAGGGATCACAATACCATCATGCAGTGACTTCTTAACTTCCATACTCACCTCCCTATTTCTCATCACTGCTTTCAGTGTACCAACAACCTTTCTTCCCTGCTGTACCCTTTCACGTACTTCATCCCCCAAAGTTCCATCCTTACTCATCACACTACCCAAGTACTTGAATGCACTCACAATCTCCATATCCTCACCATCCAACCTCACTGCACACTCTGTGACTTCATTCCTCTCAAACACCATAACTTTACTTTTGTTTACATTAACTTTCAGCTTCCTCCTCCTACACACTGTCCCAAATTCATTCACCAAACCTTGCAACTCCCATTCATCTTCACTCAACAATACTGTATCATCAGCAAACAGCAACACCGGAAGCTTCCAAATCTCACCCTCATTCATTAGGGCCACCCCCACATCCACTGCCCTACCTTGCACCTCCTTTACAACCCCATCCATATATATATTAAACAGCCATGGAGACATCACACACCCCTGTTTCAGTCCCACATTGAGATCAAAGAACTCACTCAGCTCACCATCCACTCGCACCGTAGCCCTAGCTCCCTCGTACATACTCTTCACAGCACTCAACAATTTCCCCTCCACTCCATATATTCTTAATACCTTCCACATACCTTGCCTATCTATTCTGTCATAAGCTTTCTCCAAGTCCATGAAGGCAGCATACACTTTCCTTCCTTCTCTAGATACTTCTCCACTAAACATCTTAGAACAAATATCTGATCTACACACCCTTTTCCCTTCCTAAATCCCCCTTGTTCTTCTCCAACTAGCTCCTCTGTCATATGCCTAACCCTATCAATGAGTATTCTACCATATATTTTACCAGTCACACTAAGAAGGCAAATACCCCTATGGTTACCACATACTTCTCTCTCCCTTTTTCCTTTGTACAGAGGAACAATTATACCTGATTTCCAGTCCTCTGGAACCCTTCCCTCTTCCCAAGCCAATCTACACAACTTCCATATCCATTATTACCTCCCGATAATGTTTTGACGAGACCAGGAGCATCAACCGAGCTGGAAGGGGTCAGGGATCTTTGCCAGGTTACAGTAAACGTGCTCTACCTACTCCTCTCACCATTAATACCAGGCAAGAAAATTATTACGACACTTGGCCATCAACCGAGCTGGAAAGTTTTAGGAATCTTTGTGAGGTAAGAGTCGTGGCAGTGTAAGGAGTCAACGCGGTGTAAGAGGTCAACGCGGTGTAGCGACTGACCGTGGATGTGATGGTGGTGGTGGGAGTGAAAACCTGGTGTGGTCGGCTGGTGTGAGTGAGCCGGAATGTTGTGGACCCGGGGTTCGACACCACCGCCCTGGCACCCACCACCTGACCGCCAGACTCAGCCAGATTCCCCAGCAGCACCTCCACCAGCTCTGGAAGGAAGAGAGACAGGTGGAATCAATCTAAGGGAAGGAAGACATGAAGGGAGATGCGAAGAAAGGGAGAACAAAAAAAAACTTGTGGCTTTAAAAAATGTGTCATTGACTGTAAGAACCTCAGGAACTCAGCTCATTCAAAAGTAAATATGCCGATGAAAGATTTATAGCCTTAGAAACTCAATTCATCCATGGTTCCGCTAGACCCTATTCTGTACATGACTATCGCTCCTTTCAGCAACACACAGTTCAGTCTTTCATCATATTTTCACTACTCCTCGTGTCTCGTTATTCGTCTATAAATCACCTTCTCAGAGGCTAGGTGTGCTTAACTGAGTCCGTGTTTTCTTTATCTTTTTACAGCTACTAAATCTACACATGGACTGTATTCGCCCCTGTGTGGAGTACTCCTCTGATTTGCAGATCTCACTACGCATAGCATGTCTAAGAAAAGAATAGACAAAGGCTTTTCGTCTCATCAACTTTTCTCCTGTCTTTGTTTCTCCTCACTCTCTCCCCGCTGCAGTGTAGCATATCTCTCTCTCTCTCTCTCTCTCTCTCTCTCTCTCTCTCTCTCTCTCTCTCTCTCTCTCTCTCTCTCTCTCTCTCTCTCTCTCTCTCTCTCTCTCTCTCTCTCTCTCTCTCTCTCTCTCTCTCTCTCTCTCTCTCTCTCTTATATCTGTTTTACTCTGGACACCATTCCTTTCCAATATCTGTCTATATACCTCCTTCCTTACAACGGGCTTGCAGAATTCGTCTTTCCACTTATTCTCATCCTTCCTTGTCTAGCAGTCTAATGCAAAGGGTAACCAGCATTCTCATATCTTTCATATTACACATCTGGTCAATTCTTCTGTCTTTTCTCCTACCTACGTCCTCTTGTCTTTAAGTTCTATGTGTCTCGAAATAAAAGGATCTTGAATGGATCTTAATTTTAGCTTTTCTTGAACTTTATACTGAAGCGACAACTTTTACACGCATTAGCAAGACTTTTGAGTCCTCTGGAAAAGGGCTAATATCAAAACACCAGGGTCCTGCAAATTTAATCTCATTTTACTTTCAAGGACACGGGAGAGAACGGATAATCAACAAAGCCTGGCAACCCCGCGGCTCACACAATAAAGTTATAATATCGGATAAAATATAGAATACAGAAAAAGAGAGAAATGCAAATAATAAAGGAAAGGGAGAAGAGAGGAAGTTATGAGGAAAGAAAGAGGGTTCTCCAGCCACACCTGCCTGACGTTGGAGAGAGAGGAGAAAAGAGACAGAGAAAGGCAAACTAGAGAAGAAAGCAATAAACTTGTGGGGGAGAAAAGTGAGTTATGAGGGAGACGGAGAGCAAGACACACACTGACAGGCTTAACGACAGACAGGAATGAAGGAAGACAGAGGAGGAGGGGGACGAGAATAGAGGAATAGATAAGATAGGGAAGAAGAAGGAGATGAAAGAAGAGAGAGAGAGAGAGAGACAGACAGACAGACAGACAGAGAGAGAGAGAGAGAGAGACAGAGACAGAGAGAGACAGAGAGAGAGAGAGAAAGGGGGGATGGAAGACGCGGAGGAAAGAAAGAACAAGGAATACTCGAAGTCTGACTTACAAGGAGGAACTTCAAAGAGTAGGAATGGCGGGAACAGACAGTAGATTGAAACACTGGCTCTTAATACACTAAAAATCATTCAGAAAACAAGAAAAAAAATGCCCAGAATGTTTATTATTGGCTCTATGCTCTGTATGACCTTTAGAGCACCATTAGGCCTTTCCATCTGACGACGTATTGGGTAGCTTATGATTGTAACTCTATGACGATTTTATTTAGAGTACAACAAGGTATTCTAATGGTGAAGTGACTAATGAGGCAAAATTTAACCTTTCTAGTTTGAAAATTAGATACAAATGTAAATAAAGTCGTATCGAAGCAGAAAGAACAAAGTGAAAAAATAATCGTCATTGGACTGAAGGTGTTAATGTCCTTATACCTCTGGCTTTGGGCTTGGACTGGAGATCTCATTCCCAAGGTCTGGCAGTCCACCCCCT
The DNA here is from genome assembly GCF_032717465.1 of Coenobita brevimanus. Lineage (NCBI taxonomy): Eukaryota > Metazoa > Arthropoda > Malacostraca > Decapoda > Coenobitidae > Coenobita > Coenobita brevimanus. The sequence continues at coordinate 51,140,236 of NC_136959.1, forward strand.
TACCAACACAGGGTTTACAATAGCGCTCACATATCACCACTTGGGCGCTAATGCTAGGGATATCTCCTTCTCGGCTGCGTGATGGTAGCAGTGTTTTTAAGCTATTCTATCAGTTAGTCATCCATCCATTCAGTATCTACTGTAGTCCTTTATTATTTCATCAAGAGGGTAGGGGACCGAGGGTAGGCCATTAGAAAAAAGTGACCAGTCGCTCTCTCTGCAATGGCACTGAGTTATTAATAAAGCTCAATCATTCCTCGAACTTAAACCCTTCTTGATATCTGAACCCATGGCCTTACAAACCACAGTCCATCATCCCACAGTCATATGCTTCCCTTGCTTGTCATTTCCACACCACTTCAACACTCCCAACACCTGATACACTGCACCACATGACATACCCACTACACTAACACCCAGCCATCCATTTATGTTAATTAATTTCACTCTTCCAGATACTTATCAATTAGCCGTAATAAAGGTGATGGCTCTGGACGTAGGCTTAATGAAAAATAACTGCTCCTCTGTCTGTCTGTCTGTCTGTCTGTCTGTCTGTCTGTCTCTGTCTCTCTCTCTCTCTCTCTCTCTCTCTCTCTCTCTCTCTCTCTCTCTCTCTCTCTCTCTCTCTCTCTCTCTCTCTCTCTCTCCTTAACCTCTACTGTGAAATTGAGGAATAGCCTGTGAGTTCGATTTTTTATGAATTACCTTCACTACACACACACACACACACACACACACACACACACACACACATTCACAGCACCACTACAACCCATCTGAATGCGGCGGCCCTTTCTCTACCTGAATAATGGATGAGTTGCGTAAGGCGTGACCTGTGAATAAGTAATACCACCTGTTGCACTGAGCGGTAACTACGGGATTTCAGAGCTGGGTCACACGCCAAGTGGATGTGAACTCGGTGGAATGTAGGCTGAATCTGCCCATCTCCTGCAGTCCACCAGCCTTCTTTTGGGGGGATAGGAAGGGGTGAGGGACGTAAAACAGGGCAATGAGGCTGCTCGTATACCAGTGCCACCACCACATGAAGACGTCCCTCACAAGCGCCCGAAAGCAAAGGGACAACGTAAATGGATAGAAACCCGAACTTTCTGTCACGATCCACATACTGTAGCTCGGTGTTTGGCTTTCACTCTACCATTCCTCGATATTTCTAGGATACATATATTTTTCTACCCATATTTCATTATCTACTGCCTGAAGCTGATCATAAGAACGTCTAGGTGTGCCTCTACATATAACGACTCCGCATCCCACGACTCAAAAACCTTCCTCATATATTTTTCACTTCATCCCTGCAGTTCTTCCGCGGTATACACTCAGGGACAAAAGTTTGCCTCTCTTCCACTGCATTTAGAGCATATCTGTCACTTTTCAGCCTGAATCATCCATGGGCGAGAAACACAGCAATCCTCTCTTAATTTTGAAATAATAAAAAGCAGAGGAAACTGAGAATCAATATGGTGAAGTACAAGGTGAAATTTTGTCCCCGGCTTTACATCTTTCAATCATAGAGAGAGAGAGAGCGTGGTTGCATACTGTTGTTGAAAAAGAATGATAGCATTAGACATTAAGTTACAAGAATATAGTATGACGACATGACGATACCTAAATAAATATTGAGTGATACTTGTAACAGTATCACTCAATATTTATTTAGGTATCGTCATGTCGTCATACTATATTCTTGTAACTTAATGTCTAATGCTATCATTCTTTTTCAACAACAGTATGCAACCACTCTCTCTCTCTCTCTCTCTCTCTCTCTCTCTCTCTCTCTCTCTCTCTCTCTCTCTCTCTCTCTCTCTCCACCTGTGTTTGCCAATTTACCTCTCCTCTAAATCTTATAATTACTGACAGTTCTCAGACTAAAGTCCTCTATAATTGTTGACCTACTCCTCCTCCTTTCCCTCCCTTGCTTCTCACCTATATGTTATAATTCTCTCTCTCTCTCTCTCTCTCTCTCTCTCTCTCTCTCTCTCTCTCTCTCTCTCTCTCTCTCTCTCTCTCTCTCTCTCCCATCTGTGTTTGCCAATTTACCTCTCCTCTAAATCTTATAATTACTGACAGTTCTCAGACTAAAGTCCTCTATAATTGCTGACCTACCTCCTCCTCCTTTCCCTCCCTTGCTTCTCACCTATATGTTATAATCCACTCTCTCTCTCTCTCTCTCTCTCTCTCTCTCTCTCTCTCTCTCTCTCTCTCATTACACTGTGACCATACCACAATCTCCACAATCTTATAATAGGAAATTTACCACTGCCTGTTTCTTGTTAAGAAACAATGTGTATATAATCATACTATATTCGTGTAACTTTATATCTGTGATTATTAATCTATTTATATGTTTATTACAATGGTTCAACCCATCAAGGCAATCCACCCGACGTATGTGTTACTAGGGGGTGCGCCATTTGTGTAATTTTTATTATGTAAACCTTACACAATAAAATTTGTAAATAAAAAAAAAACCACCCCCATATGCTTTCCTTGCTTGTCATTTTCACACCACTTTAATATTTCCAGCACCTGACACACTGCACCACATGACATACCGCAGCACCTGACATACCACACCACCTGACATACCGCACCACCTGATATTCCACACCATCTGACATGCCACACCACCTGAGATACCATACCACCTGACATACCAACCAACTTATATACCACTTCATCATTTTCATCTCCATCATTATGCTCACCATCATTACTAGGCAGGATAAGCTCCCTAAAGGAAGACAATTTTTTTTCTCCACTCTGACTTTTTTCTCAGCCAAACATACGTTGAAATTTATTCCTCAGTCTTCTCTGTCTACCTCTTCTTGTCACTCCATTTCTGGGTTACTATTCCTACTCCCTGGCTTTTCATCTGTCATTTATTCTCTCATGTCCATTTCTGTTTCATAATTGTGGTGATTCTTTTATTTACATCTGTTCTCTGCAGTACCACAGCACCCGGACACAACCACACTGTCTGAACTACTAGAAACAACTGCAGCAAGACAGCCACAGCCACACTACACCACCACAGCCACACCATCACCACAGTTACACAGCCATCGTACACCACCGCACCACTTCACACCACCACCACATCAGCACCGCATCATTACCACCCCACCACCATGCTATCTTGCTAAAGGCCAGTGCTAAAATTAGAGCTGCGTAGATTAGTGTAGTGATGGGCTTGACGTCACCATGGAGGGGGCGCACACTACCCTTGTCTGTTTTGACTTACCGAGTTCAGTGCCCTCTTGGCCGCTAGTCGGGGCGTATACTTGGTAAAAAAAAAATAAGAAAAATAAAAGGGAGTCTGAAGAATTTTCCGTCTTTACTCATTGAAGGAGTGGAAGGTGACTTTGAAAAAACATTTCCAGGAAGGTTTCTTTAATGTGCGCGCCAGCTATTTTTTATCAACATAACATAAACTAGGAACTTTACGCAACAGGCAATGCACTTTCCATTCGGGATTACAACCGAGAACATGCCGGTCAAAGATGGTGTCGACCATTATTCACTCACTTGATGTTGTGTTCAATACGTCTTCATTCACCTTAATCATTCTTTTCTCTGTCGCCCTCCTCTCCTCCTGCTTCTCCCAGTTTTCCTATCACTTTGTAATACCTCTCTCTCCCTTCAGGTGACTGAACACTGAATGACAAGCTTAATGTTTCCTGTAACTCGGGAAACCACTTACGATCCTGGGTGGTCACCATATAGCCTAATAAGGTGATGAACCTACTATGGTGTCGATATTAACTGGTTGGAGAGACGCAAATGTGTTGTCCACCCGGGAACCAAAGCCTCCACACTCTTCCCCATGCCTCGCTGTGGAGACGTGCCATTTACCGCAAGGAAGCATCGGTTCACCACACGGGATGGTCTACAGGGACGGTTGTTTGCCTGCGGTTGATGGGTCCGCTTGGCTAAACAGACCGTGGTTGTGCAACAACAAAAATATGGAAAAAAATGCGAATCCCAACAATGCTCTTTGTGAAGCCATCGACCACCCGGTGAAGACACTTCTTGATGGACTGGACATCTGCCTCATCCACACCATCAATCAACTGCTGTGTTCAAGCAGGTGTAAGAACAAGATTGAATGAGTACTGTCTGTGATGATAGACGTTATGTATCTATAATCATTCAATCCTGTGTCGACCCATCATGAGCGTAGGCACCCTGGGATAGGTTACTTAGTACTGACATTCCCGTGAGAATGACCACTTGTTCGCCCCTGAGAATAACCATATAAGTAATAATTCCCAACCAACCCTCTGATATTAAACTCTTATGAGCTACACCTGATTGGAGCGTCTTAACCCATTCGACCAATAAGTGTCCATTTGGTCTATGGTTCCATCCAGAGTAGTAAATTCTTTTTTTGACTTGTAGAACATCATTTGTTCGTCAATCTGGAAAGCCAACTGAACTAAAGTGAGTGGATACTGGGCGCCCCACTTACCACGGAATAATAATATAGATAATATAGATAAGAGTAAGAATAATAAGAATAACAATAATTGATAAGTGCCGGTAAAAATTAAGCAAACTCTCTAAAGATGATCCATTCCATCGGGCACTATTGACAGCTTTCTCACAATTATGTATCTGAATCCCTCCCGCCCAGTGTGATCAGTGGGAAGTAGAAATAAGAAGAAGATGATGATGATGATGATGTTGATAAAAAGAAGAGTGGACACGATATCAGCCATTCCCCTATTGTCATCTTCGGGCAGGTAACAAACAAATCAGTATGAACAATAACAGTACCATGGACTCTACGTACACCTACTCTACTGAAGCGGTGAATGACTAACGACCACTATTACTAAAAATAATAAACATAACCAGTAATAAAAACAGCCATTATCGTGCTCATAAAACAAACGATAACCATTAAAAACAGCATGAAATTGTCCCTACCCGTCCTCCCCACCTCCAAACTTTCCCTTTCCCTCCTCCCTCCTATTTCCTCCTCTCTTCCTCTCCCCTCCCCACCTTCCTCCACTATCCTTCCATGCCTCTTTACCTCTCCTCCCCTCCTCATTTCCCTCCAGTTTCTCTCTTAACCTATCTTGTCGTCTCCCCTCCTCCTCCCTCCTCTACTTGTCTCCTTCTTCTCTCCTCCACTCCTCTATCCTTCAGCTCTCCCCTCCTCCCTATCTCCTTTCCCCTTCCAACTCTTCCACTCTCCACTTTCCTCCGTTTCCTTCCCTACCCCCTTTCTCCATCTAGCACTCTTCCCCTCCCTCCCTCCCTTCTTCCCCTCGCCTCCCTCCGCTCTTTCTCCTTTCCCCCTCCCTCCTTTCGGGTTCCTGATTTTCTGCCCCTGATTACTTTTAAGTACATTTTTCCCGATAACAAATAGCCTTAAAAGGACCAAAAGGACTGTTGCTGTTTACTTTTCTTTGTGCTCCTTTGTAATCCTCTGTATTCTCTTCCCTACCTCTCACCCCTCCCCTCCCTTCCACTTTCCCTTCCCCCTCCCCTTCCCACCACTCTCCACCTCCCCGCGGTGTAATGTAGCGTGGAGAATGCTGGTGTACACTCAACAAAAATGTATTCTTCCACTGGGGAATCGATGGTTGTGAAAATAAGCAGATTGATGATGATAACGAAAACGAGCGAATTCCAAAGACAGATCGATCTAGTGTGTTACTCATGTCCCTCAAGTTATATAGCGTCCTGTATCGCACCGTTATATGCCCTTGCAATTACTAGGAAAACGCAGTGACTGAATTTGCACTTTTATCATATTTTTAACGAGTTCGAGTCTGGGCATAGGCTTCTCGTTCCCCTCCAGCAGTCCTCCTACGTACCACACATCTCCACATGTCATCACTTCGGCGCTAACACCTACCGTCCGTATTGAAACCGTGCTAGGGCTGCCTCATACAGGAATGGTGTACTGATATTAGCGGGGGTGTCTTTACATGTGGGCTGGCTTTATGGTAGATCAGTAAGGTCTGCTTTAGTAATATTCAAATCCTTAAACTATTCTCTGCCCTAGCCGGGCTTCGAACTAGCATCCGATGGCATACCAGACCACCTCTCTACCGATTCGGCCACCTTCTCCGCCATATATCCCAGTGCTTCGTCCAGGTTTCAGAATATTGAGTGCAGTACGTGGCGCAAAGTTTTTTTTTTTTCCCTTTCTCCTTTTTTGAGGGGGGGGAGGGGTGTACATCGCGGTCCGCTCATGCCTCGTTCATCATGCCCCACGTTTATGTCACCTAAATCCCTCCCATTCAGCACAAGCACTGTAATAAATCCGTACTTTATTTTTGCAGTTTCAGTACAAAATAAATGCATACCTAAATCCCATGAAGTGCCGTACTTTTGATATATCCAGTATTTTTTGGTTTTCAGTCCAAAAGCAAAGAAAAAATTTAATAGTTGATACGGCTACACACGTTTCATATACACTTTTTGTTACTCCTATCGAAAATAAATCCGTGCCTTAATCCAATGAAGGTACTGTTAATTTTACTCCTGGTACATATACATACGGTTTTCCTTAACTTACAAACGCCGTGTAGTGAAGGGGCGAATGTAAACTATCTCTCACCCCCCCCCCGTTCGAAAATTCTCTCTAAAATCGTCCGCTGGAGTTAGTTTTGGCGTCAGTAAATATCTGTATGATTCTTTGATTGCTTAGAATTTTCCTCCACTGAATAAATCCTTTTGAAGTTAACCTTTAAGAAATGGGAATGTTTAACAAGGTATTCTCTCTCTCTCTCTCTCTCTCTCTCTCTCTCTCTCTCTCTCTCTCTCTCTCTCACTCTCTCTCTCTCTCTCTCTCTATTTATTTGTGTATCTATCAATTGAATGGCTATATCAGCGTAGTCAGTATCTGCCCTGCATCATTTACTCATCTCCTACCCCTACCGCCACCCACGCCCACACCAGCAGACTCAGCCATCCCCACAATACACAAGAGACTGCCAGGCGAGTTTCCAGTGCATCGCTAAAGGGCCTTCCTGTATATATGTATAATTTAAACACATAGACACAATACTGGTTATAAACACTAGAGTGAGCGTGGAAAAATGCCTCCAGCCTCGTTGAATAAACATGACACTACGTAAAAATAAAATGCCGTGTAAATATCGCTTTAAAATGGACATCACATTGCTAATATTTTACATGCCACAGGTCACTGACTCCCATTACACGCACACACACACACACACACACACACACACACACACACACACACACACACACACACACACACACACACTTTACGATTTACAAATATACGAAGTTCTTTTGATAATACCTGCATTTTTCAATTCACCTCAGGAGTAAGAGAAATGTCTTATTATAGCTGGGAAGGGGAAGATAAGAGATAGAGAGAGACACAGAGAGAAAGAGAGAGAGGGGGAGAGGGAGGGAGGAAGAGGAAAAAAAGTGATGGGAGAGGAGGTAAGAGGAGAAAGAGAGGGCTGAGAGAATAGGGAAGAGATGAAAAAAGGATGGGAGGAGAGTGAAGGAAAGACCAAGAGAGTGAGAGAAGAATGAAGAGAAATAATGGAACAGAAGGGAAGAAAATATATGTGAGAGAGAAAAGATATGTGCGAGAAGAAGAGAAAACGAGGAGTGGGATGGAGAGAGGGAGGGGAGGAGAAGACAGAAGGCATTTGGGAGAGGGGGAGAAGGTTAATTCCGGAACTATTACCCTTAACAGGATTAGGAGATTTCAAAGACCGCCACTCTCTGACGATTAGGGTCAATGTCCATATTTTGTGCTAATACTGGCAGGGATAGGAGTGGCAGGGGTGATGGTGACAGGGCTGGTGACAGGGGTGATGGTGGTGGTGGTGACAAAGGTGACGGAAGTGACAGTGGTAATGGTGGTAACAGTAGTGGTAGCAGTGGCATAGATTGTGACGTTGGTGGTGGTAGTGGTGGTGATGGTGATAGTTACAGTGAAGTGCTCGCATTAGCAAAACGATGGTGACAGGAACGGTAGCATGGTGAGGAAAAGTGGTGTGGCGGTGATAATAACAGTGATGGCGGTGACACAAGTGGTGATGGGTGATTATGATGATGAAAGAGACTGATGCTTTACCTTTAAATTTGTTTATGATGATGAGGGGAAGCATCTAAGGTTTATGATATGATGATATGTTGATGATGATGATGATGATGATGATGATGGTGATGATACGAAGTGATTAAGGATAATGAGACACGGTGCAGCTGACATGTAATTGACGATGGGTCCTGTATGTTGATGGATGATGAATAAAATATAATCGTGAATGACAGCGCTGATGGACGATTCTTCTGCCTAAAATAAATAGTCACATAATGAACGGTTTACTGACTCACAAACTCTTGCTTGATTTTATAACATTTTCACCTCAAAGTCGCTGTAGTTTCAACCTTTTGCAACTAATTTCAAGTTATGTGGCAGAATAAGGAAATGCTACTGCTTTATGTCTTGCCCATAGCACTTCTTCGTTACTAGCATAACATTCTAACGTTATTCTATTGTTACAGTTCGGCATTCACATTAAGAAATTGAAATTTAGGTCAGGTTAAAGTGGGCAGAGTATAGCTGGAGATTATTTATTGGCGTTGGTAAATTAGCTAGTGAAGACAATAAACCCCTTTAAGTACAGAACCTTCGTCATAATTCATTGTTGCAAATGTCTATATGTCTATAGCGAGACGCCATAATCCCGTAAGGGGAAGCAGTTCGTCTGTGGGTTAGTTGTTTTATGGGGAGAGGCACTAACCCTCTGTCAACCCAGTTGCTGACACGCAGGGAACACGTGTGGGTTGGTTATATGGTTACCGTCCAGGGTTGTAAATCATTTCCTGGCTTACAGGAAACCATTAGGCTTGTTACTCAATGCAAAGCCAACTGAAAAGGGAAGAAGAGTAATAAAAAATGACAAGACAGATGGGAGAAATAGGAAGGGAGGAGGGAAGACACAGAAAAAGAATGATAAAGGTGTAGGAAGAAGTAGGTAGCACCACATCAAGTGAGTGGATGATGGTCGCCACCACCTACTACAATTGCAGATGTCACAAGATTTTATTCGGCTTGTAGAGACCTGATCGAACTGAAGAGGCTAAAGTTAAGAGATGTTTCCATTAACTTCCATCCTATGTTGTCCTTTTTAAAATTCTTGCTTCGGTCAGACGAGTTTATGAAGCCTACGAGAGAGCATTAATACTAAAGAAGTTTTAGGGAAGGAAGTAGTGTTACTGATGGACAGTGAAGCTGCAATTAATTATGCTTAACCTCTAGAATCCGGATTACGTCCTATTTCGTATATTCTTAGTCATCTCCTGACGATTTGACTCAACTTAGGAGAGGCTTCTTGAACTGGTTGATACGTAATAAACTTCTTACATTAGGAGAGGCCTTTCTGAAGTTGAAAAAAAAAGAATCTGGGGGCAGCAGGAGTAAACTGAGAAGGGCATCACCTGAATTCAAAGGGACCTGCTGATGGACGTGGAAGATAGACAAATTTGCTGATGGTGAATGTATTGCTAGAAAATAGGATATATACATTGGATCTATTATTCCCAATAGTCCTAGTGCTTTTCTTTAGTCTTGCTGGTGACTGACGATTTTATTCAGCTTAGGGGAGACGCGTATTAGTGAAAAGGCTACTGGATGCTTTACTTAACCGCTCCAGATCGGAAATTTCATCCCCATGTAAACAAAATTGCCCGTATGCGGAACTAGATAAAGCCGTTTGTCCTGAAGGTCGCAACGTGGGATTCAGCGCTGCTTGGAAACTCCTTTTCTTGAGGAATCTAAACCCTATTCATTCAACAGTGATGCATTCGTCTTGGCCTCTCTTATCTACAACCAAATTTTCAGCACGATTGGTCAGCTCTATGGAAGTACTTAAACAAAACACGTGCAAATTTTTTTTATCATATCACCTGTGCAATGGACATGGAAACTTTGACCAGATGAAAGGGGGGTTCGGCGCCTTCGACTTTGGTGCCGACTAACCCCACAAAACGGAAAGAACAGTCAAGGAAACAACTATCTTCCCAGTAGCGTCTGAAGAAAATTGACAACAAGTGATGTATAATGAAAACCCAATCTCTAGTAGTGCGTGTTTCAGATGGTTCGATTTTTCCGCTATGTATTCGTCAGACTTTGGGAAGCTACTTGGGTCTGCGTTTGTCACGTTACCGAAGGACTAAATTTTGAGAGAGATCTCGTGAAATGTTGCTGTGGCGTGTTTTCTAGAATATGAAAAAAGAAATGCGAAGTGTTGTCAGTACCAAAAAGCTGTATGCTGAATAACTAACGGGTGGCTGGTTCGCGTGGGTGAATGACGGGGTTAGTTACGACCTTTCCCTGCCGAATACCCTATGCAAAAAATAAATAAATAAATAAATAAATAAAAAATGTAAAATAAAAAATAAAATAATAATTCCAAAAAAAATCCCGAGCCCTAAAAAAAAAAAAAAAATCTTTAATTCCGAAATACTCCTGAGTCCTAAAAAATTCTAAAACGGAAAAAATCTGAATCCTATATTGCTTCCGAAATTCGCTGAATACAGTATGACGTCTGAGCCAAGGGAAAAACGTGGGATGTAGAAAAAAGAATACATATATGAATTCCAGGTAGCGTTGGTTATTACGAGTGGCAGTGAGATGATGAAGCTCTGGGCCGCTGGGTTATATTTTCGTCGATGAAGAAGGCTCCCCAGCTGCTCTCCCCTTTCCAGTAAATTTCTGCACATGGCACGTAAATATTCCCTTGTACGTTAAGCAGGCACTCTGTATCGATGCTGGAAGGACTTAAGTAACATACCAAAAGAGAGCATGGTTCAGTATACAGAATAAATGAACTATATCCTTTTTATACTAACTTGGCCTAAAATTGTCACCTCTCCTTCATGAATGCTCAGTTGAAAAAAATACATTGACACTAAAGTATGACGCTTATCATGAAGAAAACCATGGAAAGGATGTAAAGCCCTAAAACTGTCTTTCTCCGCCATTGAACAACGCGAAATAAGCTCTGAAAGGGCGAAAATCTGGGCCAAGTTAAAGTGAAAAGAGTATAGAACAGCGAGATTGTTTATTACCAGGCCCTCGGCGCTCTTGGAAACACGAGGGTCCGGCTTAAATTATCCAAATTTACCTATTTACTCAGGAGAGAAAATGAGTCCTGCAGGGCGATAATATGGGCTGGCGTGTGTTACCAGACGTCGGATTGGTTTACGTACGAGCTAAACGATTGCTCAGTAACTCAGCAACTCAGTGACTTGGGAGTTTCTAGGGGGTTTGATAATACGGGTCGGATCACCATACAGGGACCAAATTTGCACATAAGGTCAGTATATGTGATGAGGTGGTTTGACAGAGTGGGGAATGACAGGGTAAGACGAGAGGTGTGGAAGCAGACGCGGTGTGATGGGAAGGACTGACCAAGGTGTGTTAAAGTGGCACGGTCGTATGGAGAGAAAGGCTGATGACAGGCTGGTAAAGATGTACAGACCATAATGTTGAGGCGGTGAGAGGAAGCGGGTGGTGAGGGAGTAGGTAGAAGGAAAGTGTGTGTGTGTGTGTGTGTGTGTGTGAGAGAGAGAGAGAGAGAGAGAGAGAGAGAGAGAGAGAGAGAGCGTGAGAGAAATTCTGAGTCACTGAGGTCTAAGCAACCAGGAAGGTGGGAGATGTGTATATATAGAGCAAATTGGGCTGGAGTGGCTTTTTGGGCGAAACTCAGTGTCAGTGATCTATAACGGGTAAGAAGTGGAGCAATCAGGGCAAACTGCAGGGCGATCACTAGTGCCTGGTTGTGGACGCATCAGATTTTGCGTTGGTATAGATCATTGCATGCGGGAGCTGAGAGAGTGAATGTCAGTGAATTAGGCTGATGATTGGGCTTTCAGGCGTCACTGGAGGGGCTGTGGCCAAGTCGGTAGAGTGGTGGTCTGCTGTCACAATGGATGGTGATCAGAATCCCGGCTGGGGCAGGGAAATGGTTAAGGATTTGAATTCTTTAGGGAAGACGTTACTGATCTACCATAAGACCCACAGACATGTCATAAAAACACCCCCGCTAATACCACTACACCAATCCAGTATGAGACAGCCCTAACATATATTCAGCATGGACGGTTGGCACTAGAGTCAAAGTGGTGACATGTGAGAGTATGTGACACGTTTGAGGACTGCCGAGCCTCAAGGCATGGATTTGCCAAACAATAAAGGTCTAACGTCACTGCAAGAGTGATATTTCCTTTGACACATCACTGCTCATGATTTGTCACAGTTAAATTTTATCGCTTCAAGTCGGCGAACATAAAACACGTACGTTCTGCCACAACACTGAACTGGTGCAAAAAAACAAAATGTGATCTCTCTGGTTGTGACGGGTTTTTCTCACCAGAACAAACACGTCAGGGGAGGGATCCAGGAACATATTTACAAGCTATTCCTTGCTGTAATTTGTGTTTATTTATGCAGGAAGAACTAGGGGCATGGGGAGGACTCTAGACTCGCCTTTCCTGGTCTTGCCCTCATAAGGAAGCAGTAGCTCTTATTTCTTAATTAATTTATGTATTTTTATGGTGTTTAAGAGACACTGTAAGACTCTACACTCTTCTTTCCTCGTCCTAACATGGAAAATAAATAAAAGTTACGACAGGGAGTTGATTATATGTTTATTTGTGTATCACGTCCATGGAGTTCTCGGGAATTACCCCACCCACTCTGGAGAACCCTACCAGAGAGCTATTTCTTTTACGATATTTTTGCTGCCTCTTCATGATTAAACGCACCCCAGGACAGGCTTTTGGAACCAGGGAATTAGTTGTTGCCCTCATCCCTTCACTCGGTACAAGAAATTTATCCTTTGTTAAATGAAGTTGTCTGATAGTGGCAAAAAGTCGTCGTCTTCTTTTTAGGGAACTTATCGTGGTCGTATAAACTCTCATATATTACTGTGGCTAACACTGGATTGTTATATTCCACTGAGAGTGAATGAAGGCAACCTGGGGGCCTCCATTAGCTCTGTTATTGTCCTATCAGTTCAGGTATTCTGTTTTAGCAAGCACCATTTTTTTTTTCTTTTCAGGTGATGATGAATTATAGGAGTCTAAGTGTTAGGTATTTTGTTATTATGGAAGGTAAAGTATGGGAAGGGTACGAGCATGATTCCTGGTTCCTGTTCCAGCGGGATTTTTTTTTTTTTTTTTTTTTTTTTTAATATGTGTCCGACCCTGGGCATCGGTTTAGCCCGTTCCCTAAGGCCCAGCGGTCCTATGTACCATACACTTCCACACGTTACCACTTCGGCGCTAACACCCACCGCCCATACTGGATACATGCTAGAGTTGTCTCACTCAGGATTTGTGTTCCATACCCAATCCTAGGATCAAAATACCGTAGTTTAAGACAGCGGACCTTCTCAGATCGTTTCCACAGACGTCGATGGCTGGCAGTTCTCAAGGTTTTTGTACCCCTCCCTGCCATGCCTTTCCCACACCTCTCCTACCTTCACCTGTCTTACCTGTATCTCTTCCACTTGCATCATTCTCTCCCACATCTCTCCCATATTTACCTCCCCCTCTCCCACTCTCACCCTTCTCTCCCACCCCTCTCCCACCTCCACCTCTCCCTCCCACACCTCTCCCATATTTATCCCCTTCTCTCTCTCTCTCCCACCTTCATCCTTTCCCACTACACCTCCTCTACCTTCATTATTTTCTCCCACGCTTCACCCAGTTTCACCCCTCCCTCCCACATCTCTTTCATATTTATCCCCCCTCTCTCTCTCTCTCTCTCTCTCTCTCTCTCTCTCTCTCTCTCTCTCTCTCTCTCTCGCCTTGCCACCCTTCCTTCCCATACCTCCTCGACACCCATTGCACCTTCACCCTATTCTCCCTCATCTTTCTCCCCTCACCCATCACTCCCACACCTCTCTCCCCAGCACCCTCCCCCTTACCCCTCACCTTTTCCTCTCGCTCCCTCCCTACCTTTCCCCGTCTCTTCTCCCTCTCCTCCCACCACCCTGCCGCACCGTCCCCTCACGTCTCCTCCTCTCCTCTCTCCTCCCCAGTCTACCCCCCCCTCTATGGTTGTCATGGTAACGGCCGGCATCCCTGAAGCGTCAACATGAACATTATGCCACCTGGTCACCTTCACTCCCCTCACCCTCTCCCCTCTCCCCTCTCCCCTCTCTCTCCCTCCTCCCTTCTCCCCTCACTACCCTCATTCTCCTCTCTCCTTACCTCATCTCCTTGCAGTCTTCCTCCCTCTTCCCACACCATCCCTCCCTCTCCCATCACCTCTCTTCCTCTCTCTCTCCCCTCTCTTTCCCTCTCTCTCCCTCTCTCACCTCTCACCTCCTCCTCCCTCACCCTCCATCGGCGTCCTCTTCTCCCTCATCCCTAACAATCCCCCTGCCTCCTCCCCTCCTCTTCCCACACCTTCATCCCCAACCCCTTTCACCCTCTTGCTGTTACCCTGCTCTCCCCTTGCCTCTCTTTCCTTCCCTCCCCACTCCCTCACCTACTCTCCCCTATCCTCTCCTCCCCTCCAGCTCACTTTCCCCTCTCCTATCCCTCTTCTTACCCTCACCTCTCCCTGCTACCATCCCCCCCCCTCTCCTATCCCTCTTCTTACCCTCACCTCTCCCTGCTACCATCCCCCCCCCTCTCCTCTCCCTCTCCTCTCTCCCTGTCACCTCTCCCCTCCTCTCCCTTCCCCCTCAGTTCTCCCCCCCCTTTCCCCTCACTCTTCCTCCTCTTCTCGTTCCCTTTGCCTCTTTATCTCGTCCCCTCGCTTCCCCTTTCAACCCGTTTTTGCCCTTCAACTCACCTACGCACTCTCTCTCTCTCTCTCTCTCTCTCTCTCTCTCCCTTCCTATGTCCCTCTTCTTTACTATCCTTGTCTTATTCCCGTAGTTAAGCAGAAGCCGCTAAGTGTCGGCATCTTGCAATTACCATAAAAATACAGTATACGTATGAACATAAGAAAAGAGGATAACTGCAGTAATCCGGCTGGGCCATTTTTTACAGTTCCCGTGTGACTAGACTATCAAAATAAGACAAGGATAGTAAAAAGGAAGACTCTCCTTTGCCCTCCAGTCGAAGTTGGCAGGAAGAAGGGAAAAACAACACTACGAAATATGGAAACCTGACGTGGAAATTTTACAGGAAAGGACGACAGGAAAACATCAGTGATCAAAGAGGCGCCTGAAAGAATTAATGAATATCCCGTTCACGATCGTCCTCTCTTTTTTGCTGTCTCTCTCACTTTTTCAGTGTCTTACAGGTCATCTCCTCCGTTCTGAATCCCACTCCCTTCACTGGAAAGCAAAGAATAGTATCTTTTTCAAATAACTCAGCTTCCTGGTCGCATTTGCCGGGGTTATTTTAGTGATCTTTGCATAATGAATAACTGTATAAAAAACTACATTTCCCGACTCATGTCCTTCGGTCGACATTCATTACCATCTTCCCCTGGCACTCCAAACGACCCATTACTTTTTATAGGACTTGTGTTAACTCTTCCACCCAAGCCACTGGTCAGAAATATATCACAATTACTTAGTTACTTTCTGACATTCAATCAAGTTAATTCTAAAAAAAAAAAAAAACTATTCCACACGTTTGCCATAGAGAAATATCACCATGCCCGACTTAGAGATGTATTAAAATTAGCATAAAAAGCTTCGTAGCATCTCTTCCTTGGCGACTTAGGATTATTGCACTTCAGCCTTCTCTTGTATGATATTTGTATAGCTTAAATATCGACATACTTTGCATTAAGAGCATACAAGGAGACAGTGAGATATAATGCGCAGAATCAATCGCTAAGGAACAGGTCTTCAGAAATCTCCCAAACGATTTATAATAGAGTCATTAAACTTCTGTCACAAAGTCATGTATACAAACTTTACCATACCTCCCTTTCACCCACCAACACGCCCACTCACTCTTTACCCCAACCAGCAATGCCCACCTCTCACTTTAGCCACGTCACACACCGCCCCTCCTCCGCTTCACTGCCTCTCATTTCCCTTTTGAACAGCGCCATCACATCGCACCTTCATTCCCTCCTTGAAAACCCTCTCTTCCTGTATTCTTTCCTTATCGACACTTTAAGGTTCCTCTGGTTCACCCTCAGCTGAATAAAATCGTCTGGCGCTTTTCTTAATATAGTTGCCCAGACCATGAGAGGGTTAATCGGTGCCTCTCATATTCCGCACAGCCCATTTCCTAGGCTTGATATTCTTTCGAGGGTAGATCAGGTAACGGGATTTTTGGCCATGTTTTTTGTCACCTTCTAAGACATGGCGGCAAGATAATGCATGGTATTTGTTTTCTTTATACCCCCTGAGATTCTTTTTCTGGATCACAGTGGGAAGTAGGATTGCAAAGATGGTGGTGATGATGATGATGATGGGCATATGAGCGTGTAGGGAAGTTGGTCTGAACGAGTGGTGAGTCTAATTTAACGCAGTCAGGTTCTGGAGCTCTTCCTGGTTTATCAGTGTGGAGATTCGATCAAACACCGCTTACATCACAGGCCCACTACTCTGCCACTCTCCTTTCATCCCTCCTTACCTCCCCTCTCACTTCCTCCTCCTTTCCCAGCTCTACTCTGCCTCCCCCTGCCTCCCTCCCTCCCTGTCTCTCGCACCTTTGCCTTTATACGTCTCTAATCAACCATTTTCGCCAAGTTCCGGTGTGGTGGTAGTCGGTGGCGTGATGGCGAAAGGCGTAATGGTGCTGGTAACGGGACGGCAAGATCTTGTAAAGTGATGGTGTCTAGTAATGGTGACAGTAATGGAGTGGTGACAGATGTAGGTATGGCGTTTGAGGTGGTGGGCAGTGAGGGTGAAGGCTACTATGGAAAATAAAGAAGAAACCAAATGAGGACAAACACACCAAAAGAAAAAAACAAGGAATCAAAGACCAACAGCCACCAAAGTT
Source organism: Coenobita brevimanus (assembly GCF_032717465.1). Taxonomy (NCBI): domain Eukaryota; kingdom Metazoa; phylum Arthropoda; class Malacostraca; order Decapoda; family Coenobitidae; genus Coenobita; species Coenobita brevimanus. Next base: position 51,157,198 of record NC_136959.1, read on the forward strand.
CGTGTCACCTATGGACATTCATACAACGACGCAAATAGAAACGTTTATCGCAATATGCCTCTACACACTCCGTTTGAAAGACTGGAGATCATAAGCAGGAGGAAAATGATCCGGAAAAGTCTGTTCCATGGTTCACCGATCGTGTACATGAGAGACTGAGGACAAAGGATAATTCTTGCACGAGAGTTTGTGGAAAGACTGATGCTGCGTGCCCGCCTTAAAGGGAAATGTATTTAAGAGGTGAATTCGGAAAAGCAACTTAAAGACACAGTAGAGAGAGAGTGACACAGAAAAGAGAGAGTGATGAGGGTACACGTGTCAGCCTGGCAGTGGTAGTAATGGGGTGGGTGACGCTAGTGATCGAGCTGGTTATGGTACAGTGACATGGTGATAACGAAAACAGTATTTATGTGACAGTGAGGGTGACAAGAGCGACAGAGTACCTAGTGACAGTGAAGGCGGTGATGGTGACAGTGGCAGTGGAAGCAGGCAACAGAGATGAAAGATAGATCAGTAAAGTTGTTGACAACGAAGATGATGATGATGAGTGTGAATTTGATGTTGTTGGTAGGGAGTGATGCTGGTGGTGATAAGGGTTGATGGTTGTAATGGTAGTGTTGATGATAACAGTGATGATGGAAAGTATTGTGGTGATGGCAGTAATGGTGGTAATGACAGTGATTGGGAAAGGGGATGATAGTGATGACAGGGGGTCATGGTAGTGAGAGATGATGGTGATGAGGGGTGGTGGTGAGAGCGTGATGGTGGCGACAGGGGGTGATGATGGTGGTGACAGAAGATGATGGTGGTGAAAGAGGTTGATGGTGGTGACAGGGTGATGGTGGTGACAGGTGATAAAGGTGACAGAGGTTGATGGTGGTGACAGGGGGTGATGGTGGTGACACAAGTTACTGTAATGGTGGTGACAGGGGATGATGGTGATGTTAGAAGGTAATGGTGGTGACAGGGAGTGCTGCTAGTGACAGGGCGTGAAAGTAATTGTGGCGACCAGAGTGCAAGAAGTACGAGAAGCAATAATAAGGGATTAATTTGTTCCTCAACTTTCATGGCGGAAAATAAGTATGCTTTAGAGAGAGAGAGAGAGAGAGAGAGAGAGAGAGAGAGAGAGAAAGAGAGGAGGCGAGTGAGAGAAGAGACGCAACGAACATGTGTCGAAGCGGTGACAGAGCAATGGAAACAGCAGATAGGCGGGAGGAAGTAAAAGGGGAAATGGGAAAGGGGTGATGAAGAGATATGGGCAAAAGGGTTGGGAGAGAGAGAGAGAGAGAGAGAGAGAAATACAAAAGCTACATACACCTAACAGTTAGCCGGAAGCACTAACAGTAATATTGTTCCCAAGCCTAAGAAGTATAGAAAAAGAAGGGAATAGCAAAAAGCTCTCCTCCTCCCTCCTGACCCTCCGGCAATAGATCGTACAGGAAAACAGTGAGAAGCAGCACATTGCAGGAATATATACACAGAAGAGTCAGAAGAATATTCCACAGCATCCGTAAAAAATTGTAGGAAAATGAACACTCTGATCACACAATCCAGGAGCGATATGAAACTGGGGCCACATGCCTACAGTTTTTCATATATATTTTTAGAGACGAAGCAGAATATGTAGTTTCCCTCCCCAATTTTTGTTATATGTACTTAGGTTTAAATTGCTTACGACAGAAAGTATACAAATTTTAACTGTAACAGGCGACAATATCATTTTTTATTGTACTGAAAATCCTAAATCGTATCCTTAAGTTATTAGCCAAAAGGAGGTGAACTGTCGCTTTCAAACATTGCCATACCTGACCATATACATATATTTGCATGTATCCAAACATGAATGTATATAAACCCGTATAGCCTATGTCTATATGTAGCTGCATACGAGTGTACACAGACATATAGATACACGTACACACAAACATACATAATGAGATACGTAGACACACATATAATGTACATTATTCTTAATAGAATTTGTTATTTTCGTGACATCATAAATGCTACTAAAAGTTATAATCCAGTTGCAATTCAGAAAGTTAAAAAGTTTATCCTGACCTCTTTGATACCCATACTTTCTATACCCTGGTCACTTTAACTAGAAGTAAAACTGCCGTTTCTTATCTTGAATGATGAACTGTACAAGAGATTAACATTAGAATATAGTGCTAGTTACGAAGAAGTTCTACGGGAACGATGTTTCATCACAGCACTGTCTTCTGTCACTAAGCTACTTGAAATAAGCTGTAAAATTATGATAATCTTCGCCTCGTTAAAATGAATGAACAGGGTGTGTGTTTTAACGCTGCTATTTCACCACTACTGTTACTGATGACTGCCTGTGTGGGGCTGAAGTGGGAGTCACCCAAAGAATCCGGTAGATTTTTTTGTTCCTTCTATATGCAGATGATTAAATTCAGGAGAGGAGAGATATCCGAACTAGAGAGGTTAATTAATGTTCAGTTTTCCCCCTTAGTACTAAGGGTCACTTCCTAAAGTGAATAAAATCTTTTATTGGCAGCGAGACATACATACATACATACATATATATATATATATATGTAAAGTTGTTTGGCTGAAGGGGTTGATATAGAATCCGACATGACATTTGACATGTTCTCTTATTCTGCATTCCTAATATACTGTAATTCATACAAGTCTGCTAATCAAATAATTAGATAGCATTAGTTACTTTCACTGGAATATATTTTGTAATAGTCATTTTATTTTCATTACATTTTAGCAACTTTGAGAACTGACTGATATTGCTTTACTGAATTTAGCTCTCTGTTCACTGTCTGTGCATAGTGACACTAGTTACTGTGTGGGTGTAAGCTTGATTGAGGTATGCCATTCACGTAGGTAGGAGGGATTGCATTAGCCTTACAGAGAATGTTAAGCTGTAACATGAGGTGAGTTGGAAGCTTGTGTTTGATCCTGTATCTGAGTAGTACTGATAGGCCAAGGGGCAGATGCATGCAAGGTGAAGTTCGGATGTGGGAAGGGGAAATGTTGGTATGCGCCACTGGGAGTTCTAAATACACCAGCAGTTTGATCATTTCTCACGCCATTAACTTCCTCACATGTAGCTTGGTAGTCCGTAAACTGTTTCAAATGTCACTGAAACCTATATTCTACTCCCCACACATTCTCTGCCGAGTATTATATATTAAATTTTTACGACTTTGTTTCCTCTGTCTGATTTGAAATGGAAAATGGGAAGTCTATTGTTCACTACATATTTATCTGACTTTTTCATTTTATAAGACCTCTGAATTTGGCTGTCTCTGGAGTCACCATTAAAATAAAACACGTATCTAGTGACAGAAAAGCCCTTTATACCCTTAGTGGCTCTCTTTATCTTACTGTCTGGCACAATTCTTACTGTCTTTTTCCCTTCGTTGCTTGAGACAGAGGGAGATCCTTGTCCCCTTGAGATGCAGTCGCCCACTATACTATTTTTACTCTAACTTGGCCCAGATTTTCGTTCTTTTGCAGCTTACTTCACGCAGCTCAATGGAGGAAGAAGACACCACTATGGCTCTCCTACGTTTCTTCGGCATTCTTTCGTGTCTAGCATCATATTCCACTGTTAATCTATTGCCACAGCTGAGTATTCGAGATGGAGGGATGGCAGTTTTAGGCCAATTGGGAGTAAAAACGGTGTGCGTGTATGTGTTCTTATACCGGATATCTTGGCATCCTGATCTACATTCCTTGTTTTATCCCTCGATCTAGCCATCATTCAGTCCTTCTTTGCCCCATCAGGGATGTGGGAGTTCGGGTCTAGGCAACATAGTTCCAACAATTTAGTCGATTTATATGCAGCCCATTTGCCCATAAATTCTTCCCTCGCTTCTTCAACACCGAAAAACCAACCTGACATGATTTCCTGATAGTTTACTTGGCGTTTATTTAAGTATTTATTTATTTCTGGCCGCCCCAAACCGGTGTTATACAACGGTAATATTGAGTGGTTTTTCCTTCATTTTCCTGGTTCCATCCTTCTTATATCCATTTCCCTGCTCCATGCCAATAAGTGACTCCAGATAACACCAAGATCACACACCGTAGACAATGAGAGTATCCATTCCTCTTGCACGTGGAGCATTTGGCATCTGGGTTATCGGATCTTGAGAGAGAGAGAGAGAGAGAGAGAGAGAGAGAGAGAGAGAGAGAGAGAGAAGCAGACAGACAGACAGACAGACACAGAGAGACAGAGAGAGAAAGGGGGGATGGAGGGGAGGAGGGGAGAAAAGGAGGGACAGATTGAGAAGGCAAGAAAGACGAAACTTGTGATAGATGGTCACAGATGAAAAGAGTAAAAGGGACATAGAGGAAACAAATGTAAGGGATAGATAGAGAAGGGAGGGAGGGAAAGAGGAAAGGAGGAGGCGAGAAGAGGAGGAGGGAGAGAGGGAGGAAGGAAATTCTCTGAGATCTGATACATCAAGTGCAAATTTTATGCATAATAATGAATAGTTTTGAAATAACCAATACTCCATTTTCGTAACTCGCAGCCTTCGTTCTCTCTCTCTCTCTCTCTCTCTCTCTCTCTCTCTCTCTCTCTCTTTCACCCCTCCAACCATCCTCACTCTCTCACCCCTCCAACCATCCTCACTTTCTCACCCCTCCAACCATCCTCTCTCTATCACCCCTCCAACCATCCTCACTTTCTCACCCCTCCAACCATCCTCTCTCTATCACCCCTCCAACCATCCTCACTCTATCACCCCTCCAACCATCCTCACTCTATCACCCCTCCAACCATCCTCACTCTATCACTCCTTCAACCATCCTCACTCTATCACCCCACCAACCATCCTCACTCTATGACCCCTCCAACCATCCTCTCTCTATCACCCCTCCAACCATCCTCACTCTATCACCCCTCCAACCATCCTCACTTTCTCACCCCTCCAACCATCCTCACTCTATCACCCCTCCAACCATCCTCACTCTATACCCCTCCAACCATCCTCACTTTCTCACCCCTCCAACCATCCTCTCTCTATCACCCCTCCAACCATCCTCACTCTATCACCCCTCCAACCATCCTCACTCTATCACCCCTCCAACCATCCTCTCTCTATCACCCCTCCAACCATCCTCACTTTCTCACCCCTCCAACCATTCTCACTATAACACCTCTCCAACCATCCTCACTCCTCGCCGTCCTCTTTACCCCACAGCTCATATCCTCTCCCTCTCCACCCCCCTACACCATATTATCTTTTTCTGTGCATATTATCTTTTGCATCAGACGTCGTCGTTTTTATACTGCCTTGCCTCTTCCAGGAGATGGTCAAGAGATCATCGTAATGGTGGGATTACTGCAAGTTCTATCTGGCACTTTATAGCCCGGATAATGAATAAAATCACCTGAAGAAAGCAAGGGTAAAATATGAACAAAAAGAAACACACGTAAAGTGCAGCACTATAGGCTGAAATTAGTCTAACCTTGACCGATTTTTCTCAACATGCAATTACTTCATTCTGGCCTGACCTTTAACATTTCCACCAACTTTGGCCTGGATCGGATCAAAACATTGAAGCTGGCTTTGTCCTATGACCTTCATTTGACCTATTGCTCTCATAATTAAATATATTAATCTTTGGCCGACTCTCAGCCCTTATACCCAGCTTGATATAGATCGAATGGAAAACTATTGAGTTAGGGCGTTCAACTTTTGACCATGCCCTGTGACCTTGACCTTCGACTGATCCTTGACTCATCCTTGTCGACTCTCAAGCCCTCCACCAGTTTAGTCTAACTTGGATCAAAGCTGTTCAAGTTCATCTTATCCTATTACTTTAACCTTAATTCTAAAAAACAAAAGGTCAACCCCCCGACATATGCTCAGCTCTTCCACCAAGTTTGGTTCAAATCGGATCAAAACAGATTTATACTGTTCACATACCAAGAGACAGACAGAGGAAAAAGACACACTCATAAACACACGCGCCGAGCTATAATGTATACCCCGAGGTCCAAGCGAGGATGTAATAACGTCCTCTGGCTGAAATGGTTATCCTTCCACCTCACCTGCCGTTCCTCTCCTCCTCAGTCACTCCTCCAAGTCTGATTGCTCTCCAAACTTCCCTGCCAAATACTCTCACTTCCTCTCCACCTCATTCCTGCTCCTCCTTCCACCCGTGACTGCCCTCCTGCCCTCTCACGGTAAGTCATCTCTCTTTACACTCACTCACTCATCCACCTCCCCCGGTTTCTTGATCTCTCACTGCTCTTCTCCGCTCTGCTCCTCGTCTGGACTAATTAACCGTGTGTGTGTGTGTGTGTGTGTGTGTGTGTGTGAGGGAGGGGGGGAGGTGGTGGTGGAGAGAGTGATGCAGGCCATCAGAGAGGCAAGCCGGGAGACACATCACGCTCACTGCCAGCTCAGACTAGAGCACCGCGTACCCATAGCCTATTCCTCTTGTTTTCATCTGATGGAACTGAGCCACTCTTACATCTTGCATGCTAAGTTCTGGCTACACGATATTCAACGAGCCGAACTTATGAGGAAGGAATGAGTCTCCTTGGTTACTACTCAATCCAGACCAACCACACTTGGCCTTAAATTGTGCTGAAATGTTTAGAGATCTTTGTCAGGTTAGATTTATGGCTTTGTAATCGAACCCCCTACATCCCTTGACGTTTAATTTTTTTACACGATTCATAAGCTGTAACGTGCAAAATAAATCGCTAAGAAAGAGGTGTCAAAACGCCTCCCAAACTATCCAGAATATAAGACTGGCCAGCTCACAAAGTATAGTTCGTTCATATTCACTCGGCCCAGATATTCGTTCTTTTACAGCACCTTTCCCAGGCTCAGTGGCGACATATAACAATTTTACGACTATGCATCTTTGTCAGAGCGCTTCTTTATGACTAGCATCGCATTCACCGTGTTAATCTGATCTCACAACTCAGCACTGGGGATGGAGCGGTGGCAGTTTTAGGCCAAGGTAAATTTGAGTGTAGTGATGAATTAAGTGGGTCAAGCAGCGGCGGGAAGGACACACTGGAATGAGACAGCTGATACAACTCTCTCAGGGTGTAATTACTCTGACTCAAAGGCGAGGACGTCAAAGAAGGCTGTGTTTGCGTCTAATAACAGCTCTAGAGAAATTGGAGCAGTTATTTCAGTCAGCGTTCATATATTGACAGAACACACCAGTATAACCACTTCACTTCAATGACGTATTTTACAATGAAGTTGAACGTGGGTTATGTATTCAACCAAGTTTTTGTTTGTTTTTGCACAAAATGTCTTAAGAAGTTGTAATTGGATTTCAATGAAATCTAGTAGACAGGTGGGCACTGGGACAAGGAAGATGTTAATTAGATTTGGAGGTGGATCCGGATCCGAATCTGGATGCGGAAATATACAATAAATTTCAATAGCATTGGCGAAGGAATGCCTTGCATCAGATTGTGTAACAGCGCAGACTAAGACCGTGGAATTGATTACCTCTGCCAAAGACGTCATAAATTAACCTGGCGTAGGCGGAGGTATGCGCTCACTGAGTGTTTCCTAGTCATCGTTGTGTCCAGACGATTTCAGTCAGCTTACAAGAGCACCCTAGATGTGGCGGGGATAACGAAGGCAACCCTAACCTATCAGTCTGAAAAGTGACTCCTTAGCTGAGTATAATCATCTGCAAACACCGAAATCACGAGGCCAAAAGTGGTGCAAAAAATATATATATATACAGGGTAGAAATAAATGATGGGTTAACTGCAGGATCTGACGCAGTTTCTTTAAATGTATTTTAGATGAAGATTTTATACTATTTTTACTATAATGAAGTGCCTCTTTTCCATCTTTTATTTTGACTATCCCCGGACCGTTTTACTGTCTAAGAGAAACTTCCGGTACTCCAATGGTTACCGGTAATAATCATTCTCAGCACATCTTGGCTTTTTAATAATAGGGGTATAACAGGAGTAAGAAGCTTATCTGTTAACCAATGGAAATTCTGGATTGGTTCACACACACACACACACACACACACACACACACACACACACACACACACACACACACACACAGCAGCAGCAGCACATCCAGTTAATAAGCAATCTCTGGCTTTTGTATCAAAAGCTTTCACTGGCTCAGCACATTATATAACATTTAAGGTCACTAAAGATTCGGAAAAAGTGTTGCTTTGTTTTAACATTTCCTAATACTTACTGACATTAATGTTTATATAATTAAGTCAACAGTGGCTGATATGAACAGTGATAAATGAAATACAGTATGTTGTGTGCCGTTCATTACTGACTGAATCTAACATTGTACACCCTAGTTATTGCATCAAAAGCACTATCTATGATTACGACGCTATGAATAACTTGTCCTTTCATCTCAGCGACAGAGCTAATGATTTCTAGGTAGAGTCTCGGGGCTCAGGTACAGACATAAAAATGCTGGGAATTGCCAAGTGTAGGTTGTTGCTATTGAGTTTGGATAACCGTGATCTGTCCGACCGGGCAGGCCCGTCGACCACAGGTAAGCAACTGCTTCTTTGTGGCCACCCTAAAGGTACAGTGCAGTACATACAATATGTAATGATCCAGCACTCCCTGGTGGTAGTCAGCGTCTCACCACGGTATGACTAGGGTCCTCTTCACAGCAAGGCGTAGGGAAATATAAGGAGGTTTGACTCCTGGGTGGACACAGCAACTGCCCCACCCATGGTACACAGAGTCACCACGTGTAGGCTCCTCGTCAACATCGCCAGAGGTAGATTAGAAAAAACAAACAAACAAGCAACAATGAGTAATGAAGGATACACATACGTGGATGAAAAGGCATTCCAAGACAAAACATCAATGGCAATGAATGCAGCGTAGGAACATTTAAAACAGGTGAAAAACTAGACACAGTTAACCCGCTCATACACATTATTTTTTTTATAGTTCATCAATGTTACGAAACGACTTTTATTCAGCTTGAGAGAAAATTCTGGTTGTGCAGGGGTCAGTGAAGTCTGTATATAACCATCACAGTGCAAAGTGTATACTAAAATAACTAACATCATCCGGAGAGAGCAAGAATGTAATAAAGAGAACGCCAGCGGTTCGAAGGGGTTAGGTGTCAACAGTGGTAGGCTGAGGTACAATTGTCAGCAGAAATCCCTTCAAGTTTCCCTTCATGATAACGAGTCTTCGGTTGGGTAAGACTATGGCAAAGATATGAAAGATGTGCGTAAAACAGCCGTATATAATTAGACTTTACTGTCTAGCACACAATAAATACTTTGCATGTTAATGACAGGTAGACTCATATAATGGATCGAATCTTGGAACGAATTTCGACTGCACAGTGCACCTCAGCTAGTACACTGTCTTAAATACATCAATCACTATCAGAAACAACGTCTCCCTTGATAGCTTCTCAGTGACTATCTTTGCAACCTCTCGTCAAAACTTCTTTATCTTATAACCTCTTCCCACACAGTCTTTTCACAGTCCCTTCTCTCATCCTTTGTCACAGCTTCCCCGCCATTCAGTCTCAGTGCTTTTGTATCTTAATGGGCCTCCTAGCCAGCATGTCAGTGGAGATACGATGCAGTTGGCGGTACAGGTCAGGTGGTGTCTGGTGCAAATGCTAAATCTAGTGTGACGCTATGTATGGATATCTGGGTCAATCGGTTCAAGGATCCTCTTGGCTTAAAGAATACAAGCAGCATAATTATTCCTTTAGTCCATCTTCTCTAAATCACATTAAATTGCACACACTTCTGCGACCAAATCAACTTCAGAAATAGCATACAAAATGCAGAAGACTGTCACCATATGAAAAGAATATGCATTATTGATGATGATTAAAGACAAAATACGTGCAAAAAGCATGACTACACATACAATACATCCGTGCTCTGTTATGGCGCTCATCTGACTCTCCTGAGTAGTACTGGGAACAACTCAGTAGCTTAATCCACTACTCCTGCTCTGCTGTCACGCCTCACTACTAACCCTATCCCTCTGCGTAGCCACAAAACTTGATCATCCACCTGCATGATACACTGTTCCTGACCCAAGCAGTTGCCAGTGTAGGTCAAGTGGTGTCTAGTTCAGGAGGTATTAAATCCAGGGCGAAGCTAATTTCAGAGAACTGGGTTAACCCCGTCGCCATGATGACGCTTATACGTCGTCAAAACCCTCCAGAGAGCACATACTCTGACGCCCCTATGTCGTCATATGTCAGTGCAACCAAAGAAGACAGCAGAGGGGTTCGTTTACTGTGCTGGGGCTATTCATATTGGCTAGTAAATGTTACTAAGGACAAAATAAGCTCCAACCACTTCTTTTTTCAGTCAGTCCCAATATATATATATGGGAGGTGACGTGATTGCTGACGTATTGTATAGTAAACACTGCATGCTGCCATGGGCAATTGAGCATGATCAGTCATGGTTGTAAATCGGAGGAGAGTGTATTGTTGCTCCCTCCACAGTAAATTATGGTTGAACCACAGACTATTCTTGAGGAATCTCACGATTCCTCGAGTGAGGAAGAGTTCATCCATTATTGCAAGACTCAGATATCGATGACTCGCCTAGTGAAGAACTAGAGAGCGATGAATTTGATGATACTGACGAGAAGGCAGTTGATGGCGGCTGGCGCCAGATAAGCGACATATTTGGTGACTCACGTCCTAACCACACGCCTGAAATTACGAGTGATTTTTTTGGGCTGAATCCAGTAACTAGTGAATCTGAAACTGTGTCACCATTGGACTCTTTCAGACTAATTTTTGATGCTGATGTGGTAAAGAAAATATGTGAGTGGGCAAATCAGAGGGCGGATAAATTTTTCAGTGAACACCTACTGTACAGACAAAGGATAAAGTAAATAGCATTAATTTGGCGTCCAGTTTCAGAAAGTGATATGTACACTTTTATCAGCCTTTTGTTAGCCATGAGAATAACGAAATTGTCCCGCATTTACATGTACTGGAGCAAAAGCATGTTGTTAAGTGCACTGCCAAGATACGCCACAGCCTGGGCCAAGCAGGGCACAGAAGTTACTTCTGAATAAACGTTTAGTCAGTACATTGAATTAATTCGTATATTTATAATTTTTCACTGCTCTGTATTATTTATGATAAACCTACTCAAAAATATCTTTTGATTTATATTATTTTTATTACAAACAAGCAGTGGCAGATTCACTCTTACACACATAAGCCAATACTCACATACACACACGTACACAAACATACAAAACACCATAGCTATTTTTGCAAGATAGCAGCTTTTCCCTGGAAAAGCAATGTGGGGGGAACGAGCGGGGAAGCCCCGTACAGGGTACCGAGCGAGATTAGTCACCCTCGTGGCGAAGGGGTCAGTCGGTTTAAGTATCCACCTGGCTTACAGGGTACCAGATGCGTATTCTCATCCTTTTGAGCACCCATTGTAATCTCAGTTGGCCCTCTCTCTCTCTCTCTCTCTCTCTCTCTCTCTCTCTCTCTCTCTACTATATATGTGCGTATGTATGTGTGTGTGTGTGTGTGTGTGTGTATATATATATATATATATATATATATATATATATATATATATATATATATATATATATATATATATATATATATATATATATATATATCATTTCCTGTGGCACCCCACGGGATGCATAGGGTCTCAATGAACTCTCTCCACCAATATTTGTCTCTTGCTATCTCCTTCAGGTCCCACCAACACTCCTCTCCTGCTTCTTTTTTCATTGTCCTCAACCAGGTTTCCCTCGGCCTACCTCTACCTCTTCTTCCTCTAGCAATCCACTCTGGCACATCCTGTATTAAACAACCTTCTTTTCTGTATATGTGCCACAGCCACTTCCAGCGAGACAGTCTCACATATTCATTAACTGGTTCCACTCTCGTAATATGCCTTACTCTTTCATTTGTAACTCTGTCTTGCCACTTTACCCCAAGAATCCTTATATATATATATATATATATATATATATATATATATATATATATATATATATATATATATATATATATATATATATATATATTTATTTATTTATTTATATCGTTTTAGTCTACCTTAGGGGAGACGTCTTACAGTGAAGGGTATAAGAGAGGCTATATTTAACCAAGCTATTTCGAAATATCTAACTTAAGGAGACATAAATGATCTGGGTACAGTGATGACAAATTATAAAATGCAACATCGGACAGACGAGGTTAAAATTCAGCACAACTGTACGACCAAATAGGCTTCTTGGTGTCAGACAAAAGCAGGACTCTATCACCACATGAAAAAAATATATATTACTGAAAACGAGGTACAAAAGCTGCGAGATACATATAAAATATATACAAAAAGCGTTACAAAGCGTTTAGTGTATCCATGCTTCGCTGTGCTTGTCATCTGATTCTCGTACGGACGGAGTTAGCGAGGTATTGTTTTTGGTCGAGTTTGTTTGTTTGTTGTTTTTACGTGAGGAAGAAGGAACCAAACGCAACGAGCCCGCAAAACTGTTCCTTCCAAGAGAAAAACAAAATACAAGAGAGAGCCAAATTCAAGATCCATTTATTTCAAGATGCCTGGACACACTGCGTTTGAAATACTGGAGATCATAGGAAGCAGGAAATACAGACAGAAGGAGACAGTTCCGGAGTTGACCTGTTGCATAAATGAAGGACTGGGAGTAACGGTTAACTATTGCATTAGAGAGTTGGACAGAAAAGGGGTGAGAGTTTGCTGCCAGACGGGTGCTACGCGCCCGTCGTAGAGGTGGAGGAATGCAAGTAGACAGTTCAGAGGAGCCGTGACCATTGAAGTAGCGATAGAAAAGAGATAACGATGCAACAGTGCGGCGAAGAGACAGAGGTTGAAGGGAGTCAGTAAGAGGGGGAGAGTTAATGAGACGAAAAGCCTTTGACTCCACCCTATTGAGAAGAGCTGTATGTGGGGAGCCTCCCCACACATGAGAGTTGCACTCCACATAGGGGCGGACAAAACCCCTGTATAGATTCAACAATTGTGCAGGGGTAAAGAAGGAAAAACGGCTGAATGAAATTACATGAAACTTGCAGGATATGTGGGCACTGGTCCCAAAAGAAAGTGATTAAATTTTGGAGGTAATCAAGCGACTTTGAAAGGTCAAAATCAAGGTCACGGATTTTCAGAGGGTTATAACTTGAAAACGATTGGAGATAGTTATTTACTATTATGAACATACAGGAACTCGTAATACTGGCTTTCATTTGGCACCAAGACCTTTGACCTTGAATGACCTTAGAAGGTCAAACTCAAGGTCACGGATATTCAGGGGGCTATAACATGAAACTGGTTAAGATAGGTGTTTACTGTTATCAACATATAGGAAATCCCATATGGGTTTGTAATTGGTACCCTGACCTTTGACCATAAGTGATTCTGAAAGGTCAAAGTCAAGGTCACGGATATTCAGGGGGCTACTCGTATAACCCGAAACTCGCTGAAGATAGAGATATTTACTATTACCAGGATTTAGGAAGTCTCATATGGGCTTTCATTTGATGGAATGACCTTTGACTTTGAGTGACCTTAAAAGGTCAAACGCAAGATCAAGGATATTCAGAGGACCCAACTTGAAAACATTTGCGCCATTACTTTAAACTTTAATTGTGACCTGACACTAAATGGTAGAAACGAGTCAGTATTTAACAGCAATAAGATAACTGCAGCCGGGCGAGGTATGTTGTGCCCGGCACCACTTGATGGTATTGCAATTAACTCAGTGGCTTAATCCAATGCAAATCCTCTGCAACCATGCTTCGGTCATTACCCTCGCCCTCTCCTGGAACATGAAACTATATCCTTTTCACTTTAACATGACCTAAAATTGCCATCTCTCTATCCTGAATGCTGAACTGTAACTAGAAATTAACAACAGACTATATTTCTTGCCACGAAAAAGTGCTATGGAAAGAGTTTAAGGCCATAGCACTGTCTTAGTCTATCAGTGAGCAACATGAAATAAGCAGCAAAACGCCTAAAAATCTGGGCATATACACTCTTTAACTTGGCCCAGATTCTCGTCCTTGTATGGTTTATTTCACGTAGTTCTGTGGCAGAAAGAGACAATGCTACCGCTCTACATTAATTTCATAGCACTTCTTTGTGACTAGCATCGTCATCTACCGTCAGTCCATTCTTACAACTCAGCATTCGAGATGGAGACATGGAAATTTGAGACCAAGGTGAAAGAACTATAGATTATCCGGCTACATGACATTTCTATCTGTGACCCCTGACCTCTGCTGCCTGATTCACTGACCCTGACCCTTGCCCTTATTCTTTCAGTCTGACCTTTTCCTCTTCTGCTCTTCATCATTACCCTTTCCCATCCTCCTCACCTCTGACCTTTCCCTACCCCTCATCGTCCCCCATGCAATATATGTTATTTTCCGCACCCCTCGTCTCTTCCGCTCATTTCCCTCTATTTTCCCCTCATCCACATTCTCTTGGATCTTTTTTCACTATCCTTCCCTCACACATTGCTTCCCTCGTTTTACCTCTGTCTCCTACACAGCGTATCTCAGCAACATCCCCTCTCCATTATCCAACACTACTACTCAAAGACACATACATAAACACATAATCACTATAGCCATCCAAAACCTTCAGCCAAACAGCATCCCTCAAGAACCACTACCGAACATACACCCTTCCAGAAGCTATCCTACTCAGAGAGACACGAGTACACCTAGCCAGACTGCGATGTGGCCACTACGCTTCCCTGCTACAATAACAACACAAAGTAAATACTCAAACAACCCACTTTGCCCACATTGCATTGCAGCCCCCCACACCACAACACATTTTTTTTTTTTTTTACGTGTCCGACTCTGGGCAAAGGCGTCAGGGCCTATTTCTCGGGGGCAGTGACCTATCCCAAGGCCCAGTAGTCCTCCTACACCTCCACATGTCACCACTTCGGCGCTAACACCCACCATCCATATTGAATACATGCTAGGGCTGTTTCATACAGGACTGGTGTATTGGTATTAGCGGGGGTATTTTACGACATGTCGGCGGGTCATCTGGTAGATCAGGAAAGTCTGCTTTTTAGGAAATTCAAATCCTTAAACTGTTCCCTGCCCCAGCCGGGATTCGATCCTGGGTCAGGGGTCACAGATAGAAATGTCATGTAGCCGGATAATCTATAGTTCTTTCACCTTGGTCTAAAATTTCCATGTCTCCATCTCGAATGCTGGGTTGTAAGAATAGCCTGACGGTAGATGACGATGCTAGTCACAACCACTATCTCAAAAAAGACAGTCCTTCCCCATAGCCTCAACATAAGACCCCTGAGAGCGAGTGGTCGAAGTCGCCGATTTCCTGTGCTTTGTTGGGATTACAGCGACATGAGCCTGAGGATGCAACAACAACAATAATAATCTTTCTGTCCTACTTTTCGGTCTCCCCCAGTCTCTCTTAATCTTCTTAGACCTCCTCTTCTTGGTACTGTTGCTTCCTCTTATCATTTCCCTCCTCCCCCTTCCTTCCTCTCCCTCTCTCCTCTCCTTATTCCCTGATCAACTGTGTGAACGAACGAGTGCTCTATCCCAGGCTGGGGCAGAGAAAGATTTGATCATTTTAATTTCATTCAAAACATTTTCTACTAATCACCAACAAGATCACCGATATGTCATAAAAACACAGTAGCTAATCTCATCATATCCTCCTCATCTTTCATACCATTTCTAGCATGTACCGGTACTCAATATGGATGGTGGGTATTAGTGTCGAAAAGTTGACATGTGACGATGTGTGGTACGTAGGAGGAAAGATGGATCTCAGAGAACGGAATGTCAAATCTATGCCCAGAGTTGAAGACATAAAATAAAAAGTGAGCTTCTTTCATTCTCCTACCGTAATTTCTCCATCCACCACTGCTCTCTCTCTCTCTCTCTCTCTCTCTCTCTCTCTCTCTCTCTCTCTCTCTCTCCACACTGTACATTATTTATTCACTTCCTAACCAACTGCCACACCCACGCCCACATCAGCAAACTAAGCAGTCCTCGGAACCTATATCACCAGGTTAGTTATATGTGTATGTATGTATGTATAGCATGTGTGTGTATGTATGCATGTACCTGTATGTATGTAAGTATGTATGTACTTGTATGTATGTATGTATGTATGTCAGGCACTCACCTTGGTCCGGGGGGTGAGGCAGGTCGGTCAGCACCCTCACCATCAAGTCCGTCTTCTGCCGTATGGAGTCGAAGCGGGCCACTTGCATTGGCACCCGCGCGAAACTGCAGATGGGGGAGGGGAAAGGGAGGGGGAAGGACGGGGAGGGAGAGGGAGGACGGAAGGATGGGGAGGTGGAAAGGGAGAGTGAAAGGATGCAGAGGGGTAGAGGAAAGGGAGGGGGGAAGGACGGGGAGGAGATTAGGGAAGGAAGGAAAAATGGTGAGGAGGAGAGGGAGGGGGAAGGATAGGGAGGGGTAGAGAAAAGGATATGGGAAGGACGGGGAGCGGAAAAGGAGGGAGGAAAGGACGGGGAGGGAGAGAGGGGAGGAAGGAGGGATGGGAAGGAAAAAAAGGAAGAGCGGAAGGACGGGGGTAGGGATAAGGGAGGAAAGATGGGGAGAGGAAAAAGATGGAAGGAGATAAAGTAAAAGAGATGGGAGGTGAAGGGAGGCAAGGAAGAAAGGAAGTCGGAGGAAGAAAGAAGATAGGAAGGAGGTAAGGGAGACAGGATGGTGACAGAAGGGAAAGGTGAAAGAAGCGATGATGAAAGGAGGATGAGAGGAGTGCGAGGAAGGGGTAGGAAGAGGTTGGGAAGGCAAGAAAAAGAAAATGGAAGCCATGGGAATGGAGGTGAACGTAGGGGAGTGGATGGAGGGACGAGATAGACAGTGATGGTATGATGATAAGAGAAGTGCGTGGACAGAGTGGGGAAGGTTTTGAAGGGGATATAATGATAAAAAGATGGTAAGGTTAGGGAGTGGTGACGGAGGACGAAAGAGAGAGAGAGAGAGAGAGAGAGAGAGAGAGAGAGAGAGAGAGAGAAGGGGGTTAAAGAAGAAGTGATAATTGAAGGATGAATGAAGAAAAATAGGGTGGGAAGAATTTGTAAAGGGAGGAACGATAAGGAGGGTGGAAGGGAGTGTAAGAGGAAGAGGAGGGAAGGGTGAGGTAAGAGAGATAGAGACAGAGAGAAGATGAGAAGGATGCAGGAACAGGAACAATGAAAGGAAAGGAGAGGTATGGAGGGAGAGATGAAAGATACGGTGTTAATGAGATGATCAGTGGAATGAAAGGAAAGGTGTTGATGAGGGATTGTGAAAGGAAGGGAAAGGAGGAGAGGGAACCGGAGACAGGGTGAGAGAAAGGGGGAAAGAATATGAGGGGAATGCATAGGAAGAGGAGAAGAGTTGAGGAAAATGTAAAGGGAATAACAGATGGATGAACAGAAGAAGAACACGAAATGAGGAGTGGAGATGTTTGTAAAGGAAAGGAGTTGTGAAAGTAAGGGAAGGGAAGGAAAGGTGATGGCAGGGAACGTGATAAGAAGACAGGAAAGTGCAGGGAAGAGGAAGGGGTTGGAGAAGGGAGGAAAGAGGAAGAATGGATAAGGGGAAGGGAAGTGAATGAAGTGGAGAAAGTGATGGTGATATGGAAGTGTTGAGGGTAGGGAATAAGGGACACGGGGAAGTTTGGGGAGGCCGGGTAATAGACAGAAGAGAGGGTTAGTTGATTTAAATATACCAAAATCAATCAGTAACAAGGTCAGAATTATTTTCATTACAATATAAAAAATAATGAAATGTATATGCAGAATTATGGCTCTCCTATTACAACTACGATTAGGCTATGGATATTGGTGCTGATAAAACGTTTCTAAATATCATCCTTATCGAGACAATTCAGGTACGGTAATGACAAATCAGAATTTATTCATCACTCTAACCATTCAATTGATAAAGAGACAGACAGATAGACAGACAGACAGACAGACAGGTTTTCTTGAAGGGTGAGAGAAGCGCTGGATCTCACTATCTCACTCGTCTTAATCTCACCTGTAATTGGACACGGGGCTTAAGCTGTCAACGTGTGTGTGTGTGTGTGTGTAAGAGAGAGAGAGAGAGAGAGAGAGACTCAGACAGACAGACAGATAGGCTAAACAAACAGGCTGACTGACAGGAAGAGGAAGAAACAGAGACAGGGTAGGAAGAGATATATTTGTGGAATGAAGTGTGAGGTATAACGTAAGAGAGAGAGAGGGGGGGGGGAGAGAAAGAGAGAGGTAGTTTCTGCTTACTTGTGGAAGGGTGGTGTGGCACAGATGGAGCCCAGGCTACCCGAGGTCATCTGGGACACCTGCCGCAGCGCCTCCTCCCGTGTGTCGTCGCTATCCTGGGGGCGAGGCAGAGGCAGGTAGGTTAGGCAGAGGGAGGCAAGTTAGGCAAAGAGGTCAGGCACAAACATACCCTTACTCTTGCCACTTACCTTTACCTAAATTTGCCTTCTCTCCATCGTGAATGCTAAGCTATAACAAACGCGTGGATATTAAGCCCTACCCTTTTCACTCTAGCTTGACCAAAATTCCTTCTTGGATGCTGGACTACAGAGAAATATCAACAGTAGAAAAAGATGATATGCTCTTTTCACTTAAACCTGGCCCGAAATTGCAGTCTCCCCCCATTTCAATATTTTTAGATTAACACTAGAATATTATGGTAGTCAGGAATAAGAAATAAGCTGCATAAAGAACATTTCTGCCAATTAAATGAACTATTACTGACGGATTTTTCACACTGCATCCCTCTGCTACACTGCCATACCACTCGACATCACCACACTGCCGCATCACAACATGCCACATTACAACATGCCATATCACCACAGTGCCACATCACCACAGTGCCACGTCACCACACCGCCACATCACCACACTGCCACATCACCACACTGCCACATCACCACACCGCCACATCACCACACTGCCACATCACCACACTGCCACATCACCACACTGCCTCATTCTGTGTCGCGTCGCTATCCAAGGGCGAGGGAGAGGCAGACACGCAGGTTAGGCATAAATTCATCGATATTATTGTACTGGTCGTCCACTTAGCCACTTCAGTCCCCTGGCGATTTCATTCACCTTCTCAAACTGGAGGGGTTAAGCACACCTTTCACTAACCATTCACACCAGGAACCTCTCTTGGGCTGAATAAAATCGTCTGGTAGTAGGAAGAATAAACAAACCGACGACGTAAAGCGTATGTACTGAACCAAGGCAGCCTTCTCTTGAGCACTAACACCGTGAAATGGGTAAAATCAGGCAGGCTGTTGCGATTTTGTACAGATAACTACTTAAGAGTGGAAGGGAAAAGGGGAAGGAGGTGACAGGGGACGAGGTGGAGGGATGGGCAAGACAGGAATATGAATGAGGGTGATGCGAGCTGGATGAAAGACACCCTGATGG
Source organism: Coenobita brevimanus (assembly GCF_032717465.1). NCBI lineage: Eukaryota > Metazoa > Arthropoda > Malacostraca > Decapoda > Coenobitidae > Coenobita > Coenobita brevimanus. The sequence continues at coordinate 51,176,660 of NC_136959.1, forward strand.
CGGAGGAAAGGGAGACATCGAGGCAATATGCTGATGGCCAACCCCCTCTGGAGTTAAGGCCTCCGGAAACAGATAGATAGATATATAGACGATAGTCAGTGAACCTAGGACAGGAATGTGTTATGCTCGTATCTCATTCCCTTGTCATGTGCAGGTGGATGGGGTGACATCTATCTATCTGTCTATCAATCAATCAATCTATCTATATCTATATATCTATATATCTATTCATCCATATATATACATATATATATATATATATATATATATATATATATATATATATATATATATATATATATATATATATCAAAGGAACGGCAATGGGAAAATAGCCATTCCCTATATGCTACTCTCTCCAACAATTTCATTTCCTATACCGTCTTCTATAGCCTAGATAGTTCCGTAGATGCATCCCTCTTCGTCCATTTCATTTACTATGCCAAGTCTCCTAATAACTTTCGTAAATTATATCCATCCATCAAATGCTAAGTCTCCTATAGCCCAGTGAGTTCCTTATATGCTATTCTCTCCAATTTCGTTTCCTATACCAAGTCTAATATAACCCATTTAATTTGCTCTATGCCATACTCCTTCCATCCATGCCAAGTCTCCTGTGTCTAGCCTCATATAGCCCACTGAGTTCCCAATGACTTTCCCACAATCTACCCCGCCAATCTCCACTACAACTTCTGTCTCCCAAGATAAACCAAACTTTACAACAGTAGCACCATCACAATTTGCCCATCAGTCTACGAGAGCCTGTCCTCCATTCTCATAATTAGGACAACGCTTTCTGATTCCTTGCCACCAGCGAAGGATGTATATATTTAACGTGAATATCCTGTTTGTTCATCGATATTTTGTGGCATGTTCTGTACGAGTATTTACCGCATCCCCTTTTTTGCTTCGATTTTTTTTCTCTCTCTGCCTCTCTCTCACTCTGTCTCTGTCTCTGTCTCTCTCTCTCTCTCTCCTCCTGCAGTCACCTCATAATCATTCATATCTCCACTATAACTCCTTCCATATTTTTTCCCGTTTCTCTCATGCATATCTTCCATTCCCGCTATAGACATCATTTATCAGTCATCTCTTCTTATTGTCTTCTTCTTTACTTGTTCCCTTGCAGATATTCTCCTCCTCCTCCTCCTACTCCATTTACCTCCTCTCTCCCTCTTCTCATTTTAGCATGCCTCTTCCATCACACACCGTGTCCTTCCCTTCCTCTCACTACCTCCTCTTCAGTCTCATCATCTCTTCAATTTCATCCTCTTCTCTTGCAGTCCTCCTCTTTCTCCATCCCTAGGCTTCCCGTTTTCTTCTTCGATTTCTCCCGCTTCTATAACAGATTTCCTCCTCAAATTACCTTTTTTCCCTTCGATTTCCATCCTTCCCTCACAACGCCCAGCCCTCCTCCAATTACCTCATTTTCCTGCACCCTTTTTTTCTCTCTCCCTCCACCTCTCTTCCCTCCCTCCCTTCCTCCTCTAATTACCTTATTCCCCCCCCCTCTCCCTTCCTTCTGTCCTCTTTCCTCCCTCTCTCCCACCTCCAGTTACCTCATTTTCCCTCCACCATTCTTCCCTCTCTCTCTCTCCCTCCTTCATTTACCTCATTTCCCCCTCCCTCTCCCTGCCCTCTGTCCTCTTCCCTCCCTCCTCCTCCAATTACCTCATTTTCCCTCCCCCCTCCCCCTCTTTCCCTCCTCCAGCACCAAACTTGGCGGGTGCTCTCCAGGTGGGGTTGGCTCATCACTCCGTCAATCTATATGCAGAGCAGCCAGCGAGGTCTGGCGCCAGCAACAGGTCCCTGCATTCCCTCGCCTGCCCTGAGACTGCATTCATATAACTTCCTGTGCTGGAGGAGGGTGTATAGGGTCGTTATATATTCTTTTACCCAAACTCTCCGTAACTTCATGTGCAGCATAACTTCTCGTGCTGAAGGGAGTATGAGATCGTATCTTTATTTTATTTTTTTTTAATCCAAACTCAGCATAAGTTCTTGTGCTGAAGGTGAGTATATTAGGTTATTTATTAATCCTTTTACCCAGACCCAACATAGCTTCATGTGCTGAAGCTGGGTCGTTTATTCCTTTATCCAAACTCACCGAAGCAATCAACGCTGGAAAACCAAAGGAGTGAAACAGCGTGAGAAGCACGACAAAGCTAAATGACTTCTTAAAATAATTCACTGATATGGAGTCTCTCTCTCTCTCTCTCTCTCTCTCTCTCTCTCTCTCTCTCTCTCTCTCTCTCTCTCTCTCTCTCTCTCTCTCTAACGACTGTCTAAGATTTGTCGTGAATACGGGGCCTAGGATGTGTCTGGGGCCATGTCACGCTCACTTTACTGTGTATCGACCCCTATTGCACACCTTCATATGAATATTTAAGAGTGTTTTGCAAGCTATCAAGGTTATGTTCACTGCTGGGGTTATAACGGGTAACTCTGATTCACGTGACAAATATAACCATGATTCACGTGACAGGGCCCTGACATAACCATGAGTCACGTCACAGGGCCCTGATATAATCATGAGTCACGACACAGGGCTCGGATGTACCCATGATTCACGACACAGGGTCCTGACATATGCCTACTCATGATTCACGTCCCAGGGTCCTGATATACCCATGATTCACGTCACAGATCCTGATATACACATGATTCATGTCACAGATCCTGATATACCCATGATTCACGTCATGGGATCCTGATATACCCATAATTCACATCACAGGGTCCTGATATACCCATGACTCACGTCACAGGGCCCTGATATAACCATGATACACGTCACTGATCCTGTTATACCCATGATTCATGTCACCGATCCTGATATACCCAAGATTCACGTCGCAGGGACCTGATATGGCCATGATTCACGCCAGTTTCCTGATATACCCATGATTCACGTCACAGATCCTGATATACCTATGATTCACATCACAGGTTCTGACATACCCAGGATTCACGCCGCAGAGTCCTCATATACCCATGATTCACGTCACAGATCCTAATATACTCATGATTCACGTCACAGGATCCTCATGTACCCATGATTCACGTCGCAGGGTCCTGATATACCCATGATTCACGTCACAGATCCTAATATACCCATAATTCACGTCACAGATCCTGATATACCCATGATTCACGTCACAGATCCCAGTATACTCATGAATCACATCGCAGGGTCCTGATTTACCCATGATTCACTCCACAGGGTCCTGATATACACATGATTCACATACAGTCGACCTCAGAAATTTGCTTCAACCTTCCTTGCATATGAGCCTGTGATTAGTAACACTGTATGACGGAGTTGATGGATATATTTTTAATTAAGTGCGTAAAATTATGGTGGTAGGTGGTGGCGACCATCATCCACTCACTTGATGTAGTGCTGCCTACTTCTTCCTTAGCCTTTATCATTCTTTTTCTGTGCCTGCCCTCCTCTCTTCCTATTTCTCCCATCTTTCCTGTCACTTCTTATTGCTTTTCTTTCTTTTACAGGTAGCTTTACATTGAGTGACAAGCCAAATGGTTTCCTGTAAGCCAAGAAACCATTTACAACGGTGGGTGGTAACCATATAACCAAACCATACGTGCTCCCTACGTGTCAACAAATGGGTTGGTGGAGGGTTAGTGCCCCTCCCCGTAAAACAAATAAACTCAAAGTCAAACGGCCACCCCTTCTGGGATTATGGCGTCTGGCAATAGAAAGATAGATAAACGTAAAATTATTACTTGTTGGCTTCTTTACCACAATTATTGCCTTATCAGACTGGCAGACTCGGATCGTGCAGGGATAGATACTTCAAGGGTATTTCTGTTATCGAGTGTTCACTTTGCGACATGGATTCATAAAACTGACCATCAAATTGCTCTCTTTCGAGGGCATTACAATAGAACAATCTAATTCATATTATAAAGTTCTGCTATATCCATGTTATTGTTCGTGAGAGTGAGTGAAGCGTGCTAGCGAAAATACCTACAATTAAAGTTTGCTCCCTGGGCCAGCGGGCGGGTCGGGGTGTAAGTTGGGGCAGCCTCTAATCGTGTGATTTTGTGGAAATACTGAAATTACATATTATATGAATTATACTATTTTTAAATCATCAGGAAAAATTTACTTGCCTATGTGAAGAAGAGTTTCTCAATATTCAGTGACTAATTAAATAAATGATGCCAAACTTATTCTTAAAATTATCATAGCTCTGAACTTATTTGAGGCTGGGATTATTTTGAGTGGTTAATCTGACTGGGTATCCATGAAAACACAGGATTTGCCACTTAAATGGTGAATATTGATCCAGAAAACGATTTTATGAATGTGTGATTTAGCCTGGTGCTGTTTTTGTGACCGATTTTGTTTGGTGCTGTTTTTGTGTCCGATTTTGTTTGGTGCTGTTTTTGTGGCCGATTTTGTTTGGTGATGTTTTTGTGGCCGATTTTGTTTGGTGATGTTTTTGTGGCCGATTTTGTTTGGTGCTGTTATTGTGTACGATTATGTTTGGTGCTGTTTTTGTGTACGATTATGTTTAGTTCTGTTTCTGTGTTCGATATTGTTTGGTGCTTTTTTTGTGTCCGATTTTCTTTGGCGATGTTTTGGTGTCCGATTCTGTTTTGTGCTATTTTTGTGTCCGATTTTTTTTGGTAATGTTTTTGTGTCCGATTTTGTTTGGTGCTATTTTTGTGTCCGATTTTGTTTGGTAAAGTTTTTGTGTCCGATTTTGTTTGGTGATTTCTGGTAAAGCTGTTGCCATACGCAGAGCGCGTGAATTAGTTTTGACGCGTGTCGTGATTGGCCTTGTGTTTTCTTGTTTTTTACAGAAAGCATGTATCAAGGCGGAAATCACTTCTATCAAGGCAAAAGGTGAAACAAGTTCACTAGGGACAGCTTAGATGAAGTTTTACATACCGGTAATGATGAAAAACAGCTGAATACCGTATAGACTTTTGTGGAAGTAGTGAACACTGAAAGAATAAATGGTTGTTTAAATGAGAGGTTTAGTGTCAGTACTGGAATGGAACAAGGGTGTGTGATGTCCCAGTGGAGTGGGGCTGGTGATGAAGGGTGAAGTGTGTAGTATTTTATATCTGACGTATGTATGGTGAAGTGTGTAGTGACTTATATCTGACGTATGTATGGTGAAGGGTGCAGTAGGTCATGTTTGGGTAGTGTCTCATATCCGATGTATGTATGCTGTGTTTCTTGCCTGATTCAGAGTTTTTGTGAATGTGAGAGTCTTGGCTTGAGAGTGAATGCAACTTAGAATGCAAGATTGCCAACGTTTCCAAGGGTATGCAGGATGGCTACGGTATACAATGACATACTTCTGTGCAAACTACCATGATGATTAATGAACACGCATCAACATAGAATCCCTAAATGTGTGTGTGTGTGTGTGTGTGTGTGTGTGTGTGTGTGTGTGTGTGTGTGTGTGTGTGTGTGTGTGTGTGTGTGTGTGTGTGTGTGTGTGTGTGTGTGTGTGTGTGGCTTAACCTTTGACCCCCACAAATCACTTTAAGAGACTTAAATCAAAATGAAAAGACGCTGGGGTTATTTGCCAAAGGGACACATGTACTAAATGTAGTGCAAAATGTTCAGTACAAATATAGGAATGACACTAAATTGACGTGTATGAAAGAAATAAAAAACGATAGGAGAAAGAATCAAAGAGGAGAAGAAGAAGAAGAAGAAGAAGAAGAAGAAGGAAATGAAGATGAAAATGAAAATGATGAAGACAAAGATATAGATGATGATAATGATGAAGAGGAAGAAGGAAATAAGATGAAAATGAAACTGATGAAGACGAAGATGTAGATGATGATGAAAATGAAGTTGAAGATGAAAGCGAAGATGAAGAAGACGAAGGTGAAGATGAAGATGAATTTTAGATGAAGAAAATGAGGAGGAAAAGGAAAATAAAGATATAGATGGAGGTGAAGAGTAAAAAGATGAAGAAGGTGAAGACGAAGCAGATGAAGATAATGATGGATATGGAGATGGAGGAGGAGGAGGAGGAGGAGGAGGAAAAGGAGGAGGAGTAGGAGTAGAAGGAGGAAGAGGAGAATGAGGCAAATGAGAAGGAGAAGAAGAAGGAGGAGAGAGAGAGAGAGAGGGGGGGGGTGATTCATGGTGCTAGAGCTGCTGGAGAATAGAGACTAAAAAAGGTGAAACAGTTTTAGTACCACGGTGGAGTAACAAAACAAGAGAGGCATTTGTGTGAAGGAGGTGGAGGGTACAGTGAATCGGAGAAGAAAAGTGGACAGTGCTATGAAAACCTTGATATGAAAGAAAACTATTGATCACTGAGGCTGCAAGAGGACTGCATGAAGGTGTTTTGGTGCTTACAGTATGGGTGTGAGGCCTTGGTATGGAAGGTGTGTGTGTGTGTGTGTGTGTGTGTGTGTGTGTGTGTGTGTGTGTGTGTGTGTGTGTGTGTGTGTGTGTGTGTGTGTGTGTGTGTGTGTGTGTGTGTGTGTGTGTGTGTGTGTGTGTGTGTGTGTGTGTGTGTGTGTGTGTGCCGGGATGTTGGCGAGGCGTGAGTGAGTGGTGGGAGAGTTAGCAGTGACGCGTTTCACCAGTAGTTGTTGTGGAGTTGGGGGAAGTTAGCGCCGTTACAGAAGTGAGTGTAGTTCCCGCCTGGTTTCCTGGTTGTTGTTGCTGCCACATCTACATCCGCTTCACTTCAACAGTATCTCTAACGCAATAATAAATAGGATTTTACTAAGTATATACTGTGACGTAAATTTGTTCTTCACTTCTTGCATTACGCAGATAATGAAGGAATTAATTAAGGCTGTATCCAGCCTTTCCAGTTAGAATAAATACAAAACAATAAGCGGCGCCAAGGCACAGCAAACCCCTCCACGGCAGTCATTTTAGTGCTGACGTATGAACACAACAGCATATCTAATCAAAGATGTCACATATCAAATTTGGAGTAAGTCAGGTGAAAATGGACGATTTTATGTCCATTTGATATTTTAGGTCCGACCCAACTGACACTGACCCTCCTACTGCTAACTGGGGGGTGAATCCCCCGATGTATCGGCAATGAGGAATGATGTAGGATGCAGATTTGAAAGATGCACATTTAGGTTTTGGTTTCACGTCGATATGACGAATTTGAAAGAAGTTTTAGCGAAAAACACGATTTTTTTTTTTTTTTTTTTTTTTTAAATACATTTTCTGGGCCTGCAGCCTGGCCCTTGGACCGATTTGGCCCAAATTTTAGTCAGGTGGTCAGAAGGTCATAGCCAACATCCACCTAATTTTAGTCAAAATTGCACCAGCAGTTTTCGCGTAAAGTTGCTAACAAACAGAAAGACAGACAAACAGACAAACTGAGTAAAAACAATCCCCGTCCCCGGGCCCCTTCGGGGAGGGGACGGGTAACTAGAATGCAGTCAGAGAGCCCCTACATCCCCCGACGCTAACAGAATGAATGATATACTGCCGTTATTCCTAATTCCTTCCGAACGAAAACTTTTAATGTCTCTCACAGTTAATCGTACGGTGTTCGTTTACCCAGTTATAAACAAGAAGGGGTGCCAAGGCACAGCAAACCCGTCCCCGGCAGTCATTTTAGTGCTGACGTATAAATACAACAGGATATCTCATCAAAGATGTCACATACCAAATTTGGAATAAATACAGTGAAAATCGACGATATTATGCCCACCTGAAATTTTAAGCCTGACCCACCTGACATTGACCCCCCTACCGCTAATTGGGGGGGTGACCCCCCTGATGTAATGAGGCATGATATAGGATGCAGATTTGAAAGATGCACCTTTAGATTTTGGTTTCATGACGATATGACAAATTTGATAGGAGTTATGGAAAAAAAATTATTTACCCGTATTTTTTTTAACGTTTTTGGGGCCTACAGCCTGGGCCTTGGCCTAATTTGGCCCAAAATTTGCTTAGGTGATCAGAAAGTCTTAGTTCATCATCCATGTAATATTAGTCAAAATCACACCAGTAGTTTTCACGTAAAATTGTTAACAGACAGACAGACAGACAAGCAAACAAACAAACAGGCCAACTGAGTGATAACAATACCCGTTCCCGAGTCCCTCCGGGGAAAGGACTGGTTGATAAGAGTGAGCTCATACCTTCAACGCCGACAAATGTATGATTTATTCCTGCATCCAGATCCAGACCAAGCCTGAGGAAAATGAAAGTTACCCCTTCACTACAAAACGTCATCCTAAACTTAATGAAATCTTCAAGCAGCATAAAGAAAGAATTAATTTTACGTCCTCATACCGAAGGGGTTAACATTAATTTCCTGGTTGCCGCGTTGTGGCTATACTCCTTTTCACTTTAACTTGGCCTAAAATTGCCATCTCCCCATCTTGAATGCTGAGTTGTAATAAAACTATAACACTGGAATATGGTATTAGTTACAAAGAAGGATTATGGAGAGGATGTAGAACCGTATTACTGTCTTACTCTGTCATTAGCCTAAGTGAAATAACCTGCAAAATCACTAAAATCTTCGCCAAGTTGAGTGAAGGGACTATTGGCTTCACTATATCCACTTCGCCACAACCATAAATTTCATGATAAATATATAGTAAACAAGATGATAACGCTATTTTCTTTTTCTTGTTATTTTTTTTCTCCTTTCTTTTCACCTTACCTTGGCGGTTATTTTCGTCCTGCTGCAGTTCATTTCTCGTAGCTCAGTGGTAGAATAGCACACTACTTTAGCTCTACATCCTTTACAAAGAGCTTCTACGTGACTAACACTACACAGCATGTTCTTAGTTAATCTCTTGTCACAGCTCAACACTGAAGACGAAGAGATGATTCTTGGCCAAGTTAAAGTGAAAAGAGTATAACCTACATTATATTCGTCTCGCTATAACCACATTTCTCACGCTACACAGGGCGATCCAGTAACAGCGCTCCACTAGCAACTCATTATAGCTGTATTTTACGTGTTGTGTGTACGGCTTATTAAGGTGATCTGGATGTGGGTGTAGCAATGGGTGTAGAAAATATAGGACAGACACTGATAACGCTGACAGAGCCGTACCCGCAACACACGAGATATCGCCTGGAGTAGTACTGATAACGCTGACTAAGCCGGCCCCGCAACACACGAGATATCGCCAGGAGTAGTAGTAGTAGTAGAAGTAGTAGAGGAGCGTTACATATCAACCATCCTATATATTAACCAAAATGCTAAGACTAATTTCTCGTTTTCATTTTTCCAGAGAGACTCACTTAAACCTCTTTTTCCAACCCAAATTACGCTCGCTCATTTTATTTATTGCTACTCACCTCTAATTCTTACGACCTGGAACTCATTTAATTTAATTCCCATTTACTTCTTCCTTGGCTGGATTTTTCAAGATCTTATTTTCTTCATAAGTACTTGTTTTTTTCCACAGTACAAATGTTTTTTTTTTTCCTTGTGTAACGCCAGACGATTTTATTCTCTTTAGCAATTTAATCCCATGGCGTATTTTTCATTCCATTTATTTCTATTCCACCTATTTCTATTTCTACATTCTCTTATATTCTCGCTACTTCCAGACGAGTTTATGTATCGTGGGATAAAGTTTTCAGTGCGTGTGGTCTTTGCCTGTGCTGCATCGAGTCTTCTGTTGGGCAGCAAGAATAAAATGAAACGTGCGTTATTACAGTGTCGAGCTTAACCTATTTTTCACCATGCAAAATATTAGTGGTAGTAGCTGCAACACTAGGCTCCTCTGGATGTGAACCCATTGAACTGCAGGATTAAGTTGCCCCTCTGTACTGCATCACCCTCCTTTTGGGGGATAGGGACGTACGGTAGCTGAGGAACGTCTGCATAATCAAGCAGTGGAGCAACCTAGCGGTGCCATGGCATGAAGGTGTCCCTCTCCAGCACCATCATGCGAAGTTATGCAGAAATATGATATAATCGCGAATCCCAATAGTGTCTCCTTTTCTTAAGTCTGATGACGAATTTACGACAATTTTCTTACTACTTATAGACGAATTTATCAGCATTCGGAAAATTTATGGAACTGGAGGAGTTAGATATGGCATTCATTAACTTCAGTCACTATCAAAGATTCTCCCTGACTTAAATTTAAAAAAAAAAAATGGTTGGCAGTAGGCTCAGTAAATTACACAGTACGCATCTCAATGAGCCATATATGCAGAAGTCAAGGGTGTGATGGAAGGAAAGAGAGAAATAGAGTGCAGAAGATTCGAGCAGAGGGAGGAGTACGGAGAGAAGAGAAGTGGAAGGTGAAGCATAGAGAAGTGGAGTGGAGGAAAGAATAATGCTAAGTGAATGGCAATGAAGAAAGCAGCAAAGAAAAGGAGTAGTACGTGGGATGGGTGTGAAAGAAACTGTGTGGTGGCTGAGAGAGAGAGAGAGAGAGAGAGAGAGAGAGAATATGTCAGCAACAGTAAGGGTGGTGAGAGCAAAGTTACACCATTCATCTCCCTAGACCACACTGCTGTCTTGGTTCGCCCCTCCTGCCCTGATGAATGAGTGTGTGTGTGTGTGTGTGTGTGTGTGTGTGTGTGTGTGTGTGTGTGTGTGTGTGTGTGTGTGTGTGTGTGTGTGTGTGTGTGTGTGTGTGTGTGTGTGTGTGTGTGTGTGTGTGTGTGAGGGTCTAGTGTGAAGACTTGAAGGGCTGGAGTGAGAGAGGTGTTGGTGTGAGTATGTGTGGCTGGTGTGAGGATGTGAGGGGCTGGTGTGAGTGTGAGGTGTGAATGGCCTAGCTCACCTGCCGGCTGGAAGGTGAGACACGTTAATTGAAGGGCGGGGAATTTTTCGACGTGGCTCCCCGGGATGATGACTCATATTACAACTCGTGCACCTCACATGGGCTATTGTGTGGCTTATGCTCTATATATAGTTTAGGTTATAATTACACTTGGTTATGATTTATATCCTTCCACCTCTGCCCATACTCCTTCACTTTAACTCGTCACCTGTAACTATTCCCCATTACTAATCAGAATTACTATACACTCAGCCATGACTTACACCCTTCTACACCTTCCTATACTGCCTCAGTCTGACTTCACTACCTGTAACTGTGCTTATAATTCTGAAACGATTTTAGTTACAGATGACAGAGCTAGTGTGAATTAGGGTGGACAGTTGTGATAGGGTTTGTATCGTGACCGAGTGTAAGTGTAATTTTGAAACAGTAATAGTGGAGGAAATGATAGTGGACCACTTTCTCTCGCTGTTAAAACAAAGAATCGTATTACATATCGAACTAGTTGAAAATAGTAAATTACGTGAGATGAACTGTATGATGTCAGTAAATAATTTCTGAATCACGAGTTGAATGCTTAGTCTAGATACCACTATTTGTTGTTTACTAATGATGGGTTTTGCCTACCGGTGCGCGGTGAATTTTACCCCCGCTAAGGAGGTTATGTTTTTGCCGGCGTTCGTTTGTTTGTTTGTTTGTCGGTTTGTTTGTCTGTCTGCTAGCAGGACTACTCAAAAAGTTATGAACGAACTTTGATGAAATTTTGTGAAAAGGTGGGCTATGGACCAAGGAAGAACTGATTAAATTTGGGGGCGGATCTGGATCCGGATGCTATATCCACGAATCCGGATCCGGATCCTTTTTAATGGCAATGGCATTGGCAGAGGTATGCCCTCTGTGTGTGATTTCTAGCTTATTCCTGTGTTTATATTGCAACTAATAAGTGTAAATGTTAGCTTTTAATACACTGTGAGTTTATAAGTGTTTATCACTTTCGCCAAATTTACACAATTCATGTCCCCCCCGCCTTCCTTTTTTTTTTTTTTTTTTTTTTTTAAGTTGAGGGAAATTGTGGTCGTCAGAGGATTGAAAAATGTCGCAATTTGACCTTAGGAAGGCTCGAAATTTCCTCATCTAACATACTAATCTACTCTTAGTCTGAACAGTTACCAGTGTGTGTCTATGAAAGCCAAAAGTTTAACTAAAACAAAACACACTTTTAAATTCAGACGTGCTAAAGCAAAGCAAAAATGCCCGTCCTCGAGTAAATCATTCTGAATGCAAAATAAACACCGCAAACACAAGTAGTATTAGTGGGAGGGAGGCTGGGAGTAAAAGCTGTACTGTAAGCCGCTTTGAAAATTCCATAACGCCTCTTCTTTACCGACTTATTCTGCACAATGCGCCTCAGTATCCTCTTTGTCAGTGAACCAAACGCTGTGGATATTAACCGATATAATGAGCATACAAATGTTTAGTTGTAATATGCAAAATAAATCGCTGAGGAAGAGGTGAGACGGAGCTTCAGATGTCACTTAGAATAGCGTACAACTCCAAGACACCCCAGCAGCAGAATAAATAACACATAAGAGAATGTTAAGTCGTAATATGCGAAATAAGTCTCTAGGGAAGGGGTATTACGGTCGCTCTGCCATTTAGAATACATCCCTAAGACACCCCGTCAAAGGAATAAATCACACACACACACACACACACACACACACACACACACACACACACACAGATGAATGTTAACTTGAAATATGCAAAATAAATAGCTAAGAAAGAGGTGTTACGAAGCCTCCCCTGCTACTAAGAATACAGCTCTAGGACCCGTATTCTCGTCGGGAAAGGAGGCTCCGTAGCGCCTCTTATTTACCGATTTATATTTGGGATATGGCTGGTTAATATCCATTTGTACGATATTTCTGCAAAGTATGGCGATGTTTGAAGGATTTATATAACACAGAATAGGACGGTAAGATGTAATAAGCAAAATAAATCGCTTAGGAACAGGTGTTAGGGAGCTTCCTTGACAGATGAGAATACTGGCCTAAGACTCCCCTACGGCTGGCCATAATGTCGTGGGTTTGAGAGCAGCGACTTGGTAAGGGGGGGGGGAGAAGGGGAGGGGGACATGTTTGATATTCGTTAGCGGGTGTCTTATCTGCCAGGCTTCCTCCTCACTTATCTCTCTTCCCCGGTTTTATCTCCTTTGCCCCACCCTCCCATGCCGCTTCAGCCCAGACTCATCCTTCGGTATAGACAGGGTGGCACTCGGAAACCATCTGGTGGTTTCTCATGTTCTGTGCGGAGGGCTTATTCTGATGGTGTGGATGTGGCAGTGGGAGTAGGAAATGAGTAAATGATCCAAGACAGACGCTGATAAAAAGCTGACCGATCCGCCTCCACAACACACGAGAAGTCGCTAGTAAGAGTGGAAGGGGAGCATCACAGTGTGGGGAGCATCATATATGGGCCTCCCTGTTTATCAACCAGTATCGTATCATCCATGTAATTTGTATTGACTGTTTCTGCTTCAAACGATTTCATTCAGGTTGGTCAGAAGAATCGGGCTTTGAAGGAGCTAAATGGGGCTGTCTCTAACCTCGTCATTGCAAATGGTGTCTCCAAGGCTGGCGAACGCGCCTGTATGTACCTAATGAAGATTAGCTAAACACATCACTGTCCTAGAGTGCTTGATATTCCCATGTCTGCGTATTACTTTGCTTTTATTATCGACACATTTTGAATAATGTACGAAATGATTACAAAGTGCCACATGCAGAAAGAACAGGGAGAGCAGAAGTACAAATCAGAACCTCCTTCGTGGTACCCCTTCCATAGCTAATTATTCTGCATCTTACACCTTAGCATTCTCTTAAGTGTAGTTTATATTGTCCTTTTATCAAGGGAGTATCTATCAGTAATATACAACTGGATACTGAGGCTTAATGTGCAGTGTTAACCTTCATGGAAAAAGTGCTGTGAAACCTCAAAGCCACTTACACTTACAACCACATAGTTAAAAGTGAGTGCGCAGAAGTGAGAGCAAGTTCATTACTACTGGTGGTTATTTTTGAAGCACCTGTAGTAAACTTTTTATGTAATTAGCCTGCATCCTGCATTACACAGTGTACCCAGCAACTGTGCAAAGAGATCAGGGAAGTTCTGTAATTAATGTTAAAAGATCTTCGTCAATAACTGGGGCTTCTCCAGACTTTCGCACTCTCATTTTTTTTTAATAATACAGACCTTAGAATATGAACCTAGTAGTAGTCTAGCCTAGTAGTAATAGTAGTAGCAGCAGTAGCAGTAGTAGTAGTAGTAGTAGTTGTGGTAGTAGTAGTAGTTGCAGGAGTAGTAGTGGTAGCCCCAAGTTCATCTGAAATTTGAACCCAGTAGACTGTAGGTAAAGTTTCCCTCCTCCTTCAATCCACCATCCTTCTTTTGTAGGACAGAGAGAGAACTGAGAGATGTCCGTATAGCTGGGTAGTGGAGCCACCCAGTTATATTGATAGCACTACATGAAGGCGTCCCTCCCCAGCACCAGAATACGAACCAAAGATTCCACATACCATCTCCCGTTGTCCTGCAGCCTCCACCTGGCGGGGCGCTCCACAGGTGAGGACGATCACCCAGACCGCCCACACGATGCCACGCCCACACCACAGCATTCTTCACGTTCATTGGTCCTGTACACACACATAACACACTGAGTTGTAGGATCGTGTGAGAATCAGTATAGGGAGTTGCAACATATAGAGAGAAAGAATCACAGGCATGCTCATTTATCGTGGTCTAAAGGTGCCATCTCTCCACCTTATATACGAAGCTGTAACTAGAGATTATGGTTCTAGACATAAACAGGTGATGTGATAACGATGGACAGCCGTAGTACTGTCTTTTTCTGCCATTAATCTGCAGGAAATAGGCTGCAAAAGCAAAATTTCCTCGAAGTTCAGGTGCATGAACTATAGTTGTAATATAAAGAGTATATAGAGGAAATGAATCAGAGGTAGTGGTAATATCAGGAAATGAGGACTCACTGGCACCTGCAGTATAAAAGATAAGGAATCAGGGACACTTGTATTAGAAAGAGAGGACCAGCCAGAGTTACCTGTAATTATAAAAAGGGAGATTTAGAGGTAGTCGGATTATAAGGGGAGAAGGAATCAGAGATGGTCTTGGTATATGGAAAATGAAAATCCGTCCGCATCAGTATCACAGGTAGTCGTAATATAGACAGACAGACAGATGGACAAATAGACTAGATAATTATCTATCTATCTATCTATCTATATACCTAGGCTGCTTCCCCCAAGGAAAGGGAGGTAGCCGAGACAGGACGACACACTCCCCATTTACTCATCCATTCAAACACATTCATTCGCATCTTAGCCCCAAAGAGAAGAACGGACAGATCCTCACTGCATCACACCGCACAAGGGTCAACTGCGCAATGCAATCAGTGACATCCGCAGCAGGGCCCGACAGCAGAGCTGGTTTACCCCTGCCACATCATAACAAACCCATCCCCTTACCCGCACCTGACCTGACTAGCTGATCAGATCAAATGCGGGAGAATATCCCCTCAGGGCTGCGTCATCTCTTATTCATTCACAATTTCTCTCCTTTATTTATGTCACGCACAGCCACTCTTCCTTGCTCAACAGACATCCCTCTCGCATCCAACGCTCTCTTCACACTGTCCATCCATCCTATTCGTGGTCTTCCTCTCAGTCTTACACCTCTCACATCAGATCTAGTTATCTTTTTCACCAATCGCTCATTATCCATTCTCTCCATATGCCCAAACCATCGCAACACCCTCTGCTCAACTCTACCAGCCATCTCCCGAACAACTCCAGTTCTCCTTCGCAGTTCATCATTTCGCACTCGATCCATACGCTTCACTCCACACATACTCCTCAGACACCTCATCTCCATTACATTCAAACTTTTCCTCTCTGCTACACCCATATTCCATGTTTCAGCCCCATATAACGCAGTCGGTACCACAACACTCTCATACAGCCTTCTTTTTACATCCATTCTAAGCGAACGACATCTAAACACTTTTTTCATTCCTCCCAGCACCTTTCCTACTTATAGATAGATATAGATATAGATATAAGGGAACTAATCATAGGTATTCGTAATATACAGAGTACTAGTCAATGGGAATTAGTGATATAGAGATCTAAACACATGTAGTAGGAATAAGTGAGATCAAAGCATAGGCAATCCTAGTATAAGAGAAAGCAAGCACTAACCTCCACAGATAAAAACAATATAGAAAAATAATCCCAAGTCACTGTGCTAAATATGTTGTCAATTACTAGTTCATGTCAATTACAATTCTCGTAGGTCATATTTCTACAGGATGGTAAATAGCACCAGCACTGCATTAGGATAACAACGAGGCACAACATTAAAAAGACGGGGACACCAGGCGTAATGCTCTTCATGAACGGGTTCACAATTTGCAGGGGGGAATGTGAGGCCTATTACTCAAACATACCAGATTCCGGCACTTTGCACTGCTCTCTTAATTAAATTCTGGTCTTATCTAGGACACACAACTGCCCTCATCACCACTTTGGGCATTTTCACCACGACCCACACTCACCAGGCACTTTGCACACGCACCATACCATACATTCACCACTTATTATCGTTCACCAGTTCATTACACTATGCTCCCTCACCATATTACATAATCAGTACACAATACACACTGCATTATCAAAACACAGCACGTCTCTCTCTCTCTCTCTCTCTCTCTCTCTCTCTCTCTCTCACACACACACACACACACACACATATCACATCACGTCTACCATAACTCGTACCCAGTTACTGTCAGAGGAACTAATGGTGTGATGCGAGAGGCGAAATTCCATGACGTTTATTACCCCCCCCCAAAAAAAAAAAAAGTTCGCAGAATAATGACTTATTTAATAGGGGACATTTGCAAGGTTATAGTAAGGCCTTTAATATAATATTTGTTGACCTGAGGGTGGTGCAAGATTGTAGTGGCAAGGGTGCTGCCGAATAATTGCAGGCTGTTGTGGTAGTAGTAGTAGCAGTAGTAGTAGTAGTAATAGTATTAGAATTAGAAGTAGCCCCAGATTTAACTGACATGTGAACCCGGTCGGCTATAGGCTGAAGTTGCCCTCCTCCTGCGATCCACCATCCTCCTTTCATTGGAATAGGGAAGGAGCTGAGGGACGTTTTTACACCCGAGCAGAGGGGCAGTACGCTGGCAGCAGACCCACCAAGTGAAAGTTTCCTCTCCAGCGGTCTCAGAATACCCTAAAGTAGCGAAAGTGGATTTGCAAGGCGGGGGTAACAATATGCAAAGTATGGAATAACGCATGAATCTGATGACTAACCTCTGATTTGATGGTTAAAGTAATGAGCAGAAAGCAAAGTCTGTATATGTAACTGTCCATATGAAGGAGAGTGGTAGCCAGAAGTAACCATTCCCTATGCTGGCGATGTATAAAATGAGGGTGTTGCAAATGAAAAGTAGAGTGTTGTAATGGCAATATACATGTACTTCAGGATCAATATATATTATCGATATGAACCAACAGTCAAGGATCATATGCAATTACACGAACGAACACTCTACTTGCAGTCACTCTACAGGTATGCCAGGGCTTGTGCTTAGAATTCTAGACACGATGTACACGACGATTGCGAGACGAATACAGTGCCCCCCGAGCCACTGTAGCTCAAGATTAGTAAGTAAAATGTTTTCTTTGCCAATACTTTCTTAAGACAACGTGAACAGTGACGAAGGAATTTATGGACTATCTTCTAAGTGGCTTTGGAGGTTTCGTAAATGAGAAAAAAAAAATGCATATTACAGTTAGTATCGTCTTGTATAAGGGTGATGAAAAACACAGGGTAGCCCATACATAGCACTTCACTAGATGGTTGTATCTTATGCGTTCCGGGGGCGGCTTGGTCTGCTGGTGCGGGCGTGTGTGTGTGTGTGATAGGAATCAGGAATGAATAAATGTTGCTGGGTAGACATTGCTAACACTAAGCCGTCCCCACAACACACGAGAAAGAGCCCGGTGAAGTGGAGGAGGGGTTTTAAATATGGACCTCCCCTGGATATCGATATGAAAGTGATATACATAACAAAAGAGAATGTGAAAGTGTAATAGGCAAAATAAATCGCTAAAGAAGTAGTTTTACGAACTTGTAGACTAGTGAGGGTAGGTGTGTGGGGTTGTAGAGTAGTTGTAGAATAGTGAATGTGTTGCAGAGTAGTTGTAGAATAATGCATGGTGTCGTAGGGTAGTTGCAGAATAGTGAGGGTGGGTGTGTGGTTGAGTAGGGTAGTTGTAGAATAGTGTACGGTGGTGTAGGGTAGCTGTAGAATAGTGTATGATGATGTAGGGTAGTTGTAGAATAGTGAGGGTGGGTGTGTGGTGGTGTAGGGTAGTTGTAGAATAGTGTATGGTGGTGTAGGGTAGTTGTAGAGTAGTGAGGGTGGGTGTGTGGTGGTGTAGGGTAGTTGTAGAATAGTGCATGGTGGTGTAGGGTAGTTGTAGAGTAGTGAGGGTGGGTGTGTGGTGGTGTAGGGTAGTTGTAGAATAGTGTATGGTGGTGTAGGGTAGTTGTAGAATAGTGTATGGTGGTGTAGGGTAGTTGTAGAGTAGTGAGGGTGGGTGTGTGATGGTGTAGGGTAGTTGTAGAATAGTGTATGGTGGTGTAGGGTAGTTGTAGAGTAGTGAGGGTCGGTGTGTGGTGGTGTAGGGTAGTTGTAGAATAGTGTATGGTGGTGTAGGGTAGTTGTAGAGTAGTGAGGGTGGGTGTGGGGGGGTTCCAAGGTCATAGGGTGGGAGCAGAGGCAAGAACAGGTCACCATGGCAACGATTCAAGCTGCTGGAAGGAAGGATCGACAGCATGTTTTGGTGAGGCATGGGAGGGGGGGGAGGATAGGAGGAGGATGGGGAGAGGAGGAGGGGAGTGGGGAGAAGAGGGGAAGAATGGGGAGAAGGGAAAGGGGATGGGAGGAGGGGAAAGAGGATGGAGAAGAGAGGAAAGGGATGGGGAGAAAGGGAAAGGAGGAGGAGGTTTGCATAGATTAATAAGAAATATATAGCCAGAGAGAGAGAGAGAGAGATGAAGCGAGTACTATGAGGAAAGTGGTGTGATGTGGTGTGATGTGGTGTGGAATGGTGTGGTATGAAACGGAGAGAAGCGAGTACCATGATGAAGGTGTTGTGGTATGATGTGGTGTGGTGTGGTGTGGTGTGGTGTGGTGTGGTGTGGTGTGATGTGATGTGATGTGGTGTGGTGTGGTGTGGTGTGATATGATACAGTTTGGGGAGATGTGATCTGGTGTGGAGTGGTGTGGTGTGGTGTGGCATGGTGTGATGTGGCATGGTGTGATGTGGTGTGGTGTGGTGTGGTGTGGTGTGGTGTGGTCTGGTGTGGTGTGGTGTGGTGTGGTGTGCCATGGTGTGGTGTGATATGATACAGTTTGGGGTGATGCGATGTGGTGTGGAGTGGTGTGGTATGGTGTGGCATGGTGTGATATGGCACGGTGTGGTGTGGTGCGGTGTGGTAAGGAGTGGTGTGGTGTGCTATACTCTGCTGTGATGTGGTGTGGTGTACAGTACTGTGGTGTTCTGGGGTGTGGTACGGCGTGGTGTGG
Source organism: Coenobita brevimanus (assembly GCF_032717465.1). Lineage (NCBI taxonomy): Eukaryota > Metazoa > Arthropoda > Malacostraca > Decapoda > Coenobitidae > Coenobita > Coenobita brevimanus. Next base: position 51,196,092 of record NC_136959.1, read on the forward strand.
GATGGGGTGGTGTCGTATGATTTGCTGTGGTGCTGTAATGTAGTGTGGTATGGTGTAATGTGAGGTGGGATAGTGTGCTGTGTTGTGGTGTGGGATGGGGTGGTGTCGTTTGATTTGCTGTGGTGCTGTAATGTAGTGTGGTATGGTGTAATGTGAGGTGGGATAGTGTGCTGTGTTGTGGTGTGGGGTGGTGCGGTCTGGGATTGGGTGAGGTGGTGTAATGTGGTGTGGTATGCTGTGGTGTGGTGTGGTGTGGTGTGGTGTGGTATGGTGTGGTGTGGTGTGGTGTGGTGTGGTGTGGTGTGGTGTGGTGTGGTGTGGTGTGGAGTAGTGTGGTGAGGAGTGGGACCCCTTCAACTAATTGCCGCATCCTCGGTGAAAACACAAGTGGGGTAATGACACTATGGTGGTAATTGGCTGCAGGAGGGGAAGAAGAGAAGGGGAGAGGGGAGATGAGAGAAGAGGAGGGGAGAGGGGAGATGAAAGAAGAGGAGAGGAGAGGGGATATGAGAGAAGAGGAGTGTAGGAAGGGAAAGGGGAGATGAGAGAAGAGCAGAGAAGGAAGGGAGAGGGGATATGAGAGAGAGGAGTGAAGGAAGGGAGAGAGGAGACGAGAGAAGAGGAAAGGAGAAGAGAGAAGGAAGGGAGAGGGGAGATGGGAGAAGAGGAGAGGAGAGAAGTGGAAATGAAAGCAGGAGATAGAAGGAGACAGAGAGCAGAAGTCGAGAAGAGAGATGAGAGTACTGGAGGGAAGAAAGATGACATGAGAGGAAAGAAGCGAAATGGAGAGAAGAGGTGAGGAAAGAAGTCAAGGGAAAGGATACGTGGTTGAGAGGAGATGAGAGAAATAAAGAAGTGAGAGGGGAAGAAGAAAATTAAAGGAGAGGAAGTGGAGTGGGTAAGAGGGAGAGGTAGGGACAGAAAAGGAGTGCGGAGTCAGGCAGAGGTGGAGAGAAAAGGACTACAAGAAAAGACGGTAGAGAAGAGAAGAGGAGAAGAGAGGAAATTTAAACTGGGAGATGAAAGGAGCGGAGAACAGTGCAGCGTGGAAGCTCAGAAGGGAGGATAGAAGTTAAGAGGATAGGAGAGCAGAACTGATAGACAGGGAGAAAGATAGAGATGAGAGAAGAGGAGAGGAGATAAGAAGTGTAGAAGCGAAAGAGGGGCGTAGGGAGGAAGGAGGAAGTGGAGAAGTAGAATAGAAAGATAGGGAGAGGTGAAGAAGTTAGGTGGAAAGGAGCATTTGGATAGGTGGGGTGGAGTGGAGGTGGAGAGAGGAGTGGAGTGAGAGGAGTGGGTCGTGAAAAGGAGGAGTCTGGGTACGGAACGTGGAAAAAAAACATACCTTTTTTATTCCAACTTAGCCAAAAATAATAATCCCTCCATCCTCAATCATAAGCTGTGGTAATAATTAAATACTAGAAAATGATGCTAGTCACGAAGAATGCTACAGGAAGGATGAAGAACTATAACGTTACCTTTTTTCTGCTACTGAGCTTAGGAAAACTGTCTACACAAAGACGAAATTCTGGGCCATGTTAAGGTGAAACTACTATAGATGAATGTGAAAGGTATAGTTACATACGGGTTGGTGTGGAAAGCGAACAGAGAGAGAGAGAGAGAGAGAGAAAGAGAGAGAGAGAGGGAGAAAGGGAGAGAGAGAGAGAAAGGGAGAGAGAGAGGGGTGTGGGAGATGAAAAGGTAGTGAGGGAGACGAGAAAGTCAAACGAAGCGTGAGGGAGAGAAAGGAATAAACGGAAGTAAGTGAAAATAAGAGAGAAAAATGGAGGGACGGGTAAAAGAGAGGGATGATGGCATTAACCAGGAGAGACGGTGGGGTTGCAGAGAGAGAGAGAGAGAGAGAGAGAGAGAGGGAGAGAGAGAGAGAGAGAGAGGGGGGGGGGAGCGAGAGAGACTGACTCTATCCTTTGTACAACCCTACAGTGACGTCGCTTCATCAAAACTTCCATACCTTAGAAAAGTCGATTAATTTTGTAATATGAAGCTAATTACTCCCCCCCCTCTCTCTCTCTCTCTCTCATTATGCTAAAATTTCCTCTCCCATTTTCTACCTCCATTATCTCCGTCCTTTCGTCTTTTCCCCCAGAGTTTTTCCCCTTTTTATCGCCTTTCCCTCTTCCCCGTCACCAAGGATACGTCTTATTTTCCTTCCTATTTCTTTTTATTTTATCTTTTTTTTTTTTTTGAAGGGAGACTCACTGACTTCTCCCTCCTCCCTCGCCTCTTCGTCCCCTCCCTTCCTCCTCATACAGTCCCTTGCTCCCCAAAACTCCCCTCCTCCCCATATCCTTCCCCCTCCCTTTTCCTTCCTTCCCTATCTCCTCTCACTCTCCCCTCCCCCTTATCGTATTTCCTTCCCTCCTACCTCCCCCCTTCTCCCCTCTCTCTCCCCCTCCCATCCCCTAAACCTTTCCCTCTCCCTTACCTCCTTATCTCCATCAGATTTCTCCCTCTCCTCTCCCTTCCCACAGTCTTTCCATCTGCCCACGCCCACCCACCCACTCCCTAACCAACTCCTTCCCTTACCATCCTCTCTCCCTCTCTGTTACCTCTTTCCCGGCATTCTTCCTACCCCTCCCTCTCTCCTGCCTCCCCCTTCTTTCCCCTACTCTCTTGCTCTCCCTGTCTCCTATATTCCTTCTCCCTAACTCTCTCCTTCAGACCTCTACCTCTCCGCTCTCTCCCATTGCCTCTCTCGCTCCTGCTCCACTCCCTCTCTTCCCTAATTATCTCCTCCCTGCCTCTCCTCCTCTCTCCCCTCCTGCCTCCCCCTCCTCCCTCCCCCGCCTCTCGGTGACCTGTGACCTCTGGCAGTAGTGATGTCCATGCTACCTGTCCCTTGCCTTACCTGCTCCTCCGTCACTACTCTCTCTCTCTCTCTCTCTCTCTCTTTTATCCATCGCTCTCCCCGCATTCTCTCTAGATTCCCTCTCCACTTTTGTCAGTCTGCTCTTAAAACCTTCTCATCTTTCCTCTCAGCTCCCTTCACTCCCCTCCCATTCCTCGCTCACTCTCCTCTCTCCTGTCTCCTCGTTTCTCTTCCGCCAACCTCTTCCTCCCCTCTCATTTTTATTTCCCTCCCCTCCTTCCCTCCCAGATTCATTACTCTTTCGTCCTTTAGTCAGATTCCCCTCTTCCTGGCCTCCCTTCCCTCACTCTCTCATCCCTCCAACCTTCTTCCCGTCCATCTCCTCTCCTTCATCTCACTCTCCCTTCTTCTCGTCAATTTCCCTCCTCGTCACCGTCCCTCCATATCGTCACTCTCCCTCCTTCACCATACTCTCCTCTCCTTCTCACTCTCCCCTCTTCCCCCTCCCTTCCTCTCACTCTCCCCACCTATCCTAGCCTCTCATCTCCCAGTCCTCTCCCTCCCTTCATTCCTTTCACTCACCCTTCCTCCCCCTCCTTCCCAAATCCCATCCAATTTCCCTCACTCTCTCCCTTTCTCCACTGCCTCCCTCGCACTTCCCTACCTCTCTCCACCTCCTCGCTCCTCCAGTTCCATTTCCTCTCCACCCCCCCTTTTGACCCGTGACCTGTGACCTCTGAGGCAGGGATAAACGGGGGTGGGGACTACGCTACATGTCAGCTGGCCTGAAATATAAAAACAAGAAGAGTGAAGCCAAACTCGGGGAGACGGGTGGACCGGTCATAGCGTGTGTGTGTGTGTGTGTGTGTGTGTGTGTAAGAGAGAGAGAGAGAGAGAGAGAGTGTGTGTGTGTGTGTGTGTGTGTGTGTGTGTGTGTGTGTGTGTGTGTGTGTGTGTGTGTGTGTGTGTGCCCAATATTCCAAAACCAGGCATAGACCAAAGAATTCGTTCCTTGGGGCCCAGCCTTCCACGTCACCTCTTCGGAGCTAGTACCGACCGTCCATATTGAATACATAATTGGTCTGTGTCATTCAGATTGGTGCAGTGGTGTTAATACGTCGTTGGTTTATTTGGAAGATCATTAAAATATGCCTCAATAATTTTCAAATCTTTAGGCTATTTCCTGCTCCAGCCTGGGATCAATTTTGAGAACTTTCATCTGTGTGTAAGTGGGTAAGTAGGTAGGTAAGTAGATAGGGAAGTAAATTGTAAGTGGGTAAGTAGGTAAAGTGAGTAGATAGGTAAGTAAATTGTAAGCAGGTGAGTAAGTAGGTGAATAAGTAAGTTTGTAGGTAAGTAGGAAGTAAGTAGATCATCTTGTATGTAGGTAAGTAGGAAAGTAAGTCGATAAGTAAATTTGTAGGTAGTAAGTAGGTATTTAAGTGGGAAAGTAAGTATGTTTGTAGGTAGGCAAGTAGGTATGAAAGTAAGCAAATAAGTGAAGAAGTAAGTTTGTACGTAGGTGAGAAGATAAGTTTGTATGGGGACAAGTGGGTAAATAAGAAGGTATGCTTGTATGCAGGTAGGCAGGTAGGTGGGTGGTTAGTTGGGTTGTTGGTTAGTTGGGTTGTTTCGGGAGGTGTGGCTAAGGGCTTAAAGTGTCCCTCTGGCGTATATGAACACAGGATCGAACCCCGGTATACCTAAGGAGTTGCAAGAGGTTTAGTACCCGTGTTCTTAATCTCAGTAAACCACCTCAGTAAACCCAGCGACCTACCGTGGAAATACTCCTGAGGTTGCCAACACACCTCACTGCATGCAACCCCTTGAAACCATCCCAAGTCCTTTCCTGTATATTCCTACTGCTGCCAGACGATTTTAATCAGCTTATCAGTGGCTTCTTGTACTGAATGGGGGTTATCAGTGCCGTATCTAAGCCTCTAGTTCGAAAAGTCTATCCTTAGCTGAATAGAATCGTGACGGGATAGTGGGAATCAAGAAAAATAGCGTTACTCAGACTCAAAGAGCTCCCGAATCTGTGTGTGTGTGTGTGTGTGTGTGTGTGTGTGTGTGTGTGTGTGTGTGTGTGTGTGTGTGTGTGTGTGTGTGTGTGTGTGAGAGAGAGAGAGAGAGAGAGAGAGAGAGAGAGAGAGTCTATAAGTGTAAGTGTGCAACTGAACAAACAGTACTCCAGTTGGCATGAACACTGTTAAGAAAGATCACTGGATTTTGGAAACAGACTGACTAACCTCGTATGTCTGGAGTCCTGTTATAAAAGAAGGTAGAAATACAGATAGAGCGAGAGAAACGAAGGCTCTGAAACCAATGGGAAGAAAATAAGTAAAAAAAAAAAAAAAACTATGGAAAAACGTTCAAGAAAGCTGTTAGGTAAGCAAGTAGTTAGGAAGGATAAACGTGAGGAAGGTTGGACGTAAGGAAGGTTAGTAGTGAGGAAGGTAGGCAGTGAGACAGGTAGGCAGATGGGCAGGGAGGCATACAGGAGGACGGTCAGGGAGAAGGCTAGAGAGCAGGAGGGTAGGCAGACAGGAGGGTAGGCAGACAGCAGGACAGGCTGGGAGACAGTTAGCAGGGCAGACAGCGAAGCAGAAAGAAGGGCAGGCAGGAGGGCAAGCAGAGAAGTAAGCAGGAGGGCAGGGAGGAAAATAGGCAAGGGAGCAGGCAGGAAGGAGTGAGGTTAAGAGAAGCAAAGGGGAGGCAGGAACACAGCAAATCACTCCCGCACACACACACACACACACACACACACACACACACACACAATCACGTAAAGGGGAACAACACAGTCAGAACGCAAATCACACCCCCAATATAGGCCGAAAAAAGAGGCAAACAGAAAAACACATGAAATACACAGACAGAGAAAACACAAGAGGAACAGCTCGGAATGATTAAAGCAGCAAAGTAACGAGAGAGAGAGAGAGAGAGAGAGACAGACAGACAGACAGACAGACAGACAGACAGACAGAAAAACAGGATGCAATGTATGAAAGAAAGGGAGGGGGAATGAAGAGAGAGAGAGAGAGAGATCAGATATATCAACAGCCTGACTAATGAAGAAACATGGAGAGAGAGAGAGAGAGGTAGGCCTATAATTTAATAAACCAGAGCCTGGAACTTTCATAACAAAAGGGTTAACGTCTCCAATAACATCCTAACCAACTTCATCCACATAGAGGAGTGAAATGAGAGAGAGAGAGAGAGAGAGAGGGGGGGGGGATAGGGTAATCCAGCACATTGAACTTTTGGTAACAGAAGCAGCGTCTATGGCATCCTGATCAACTTTAGTTACAAGACCAGGGTGAATGAGAGAGAGAGAGAGAGAGAGAGAGAGAGAGAGAGAGAGAGAGAGAGAGAGAGAGATACGAGCTGAATTACGTCATAGCACAAGTCACATTGCAAAACACCAAAGAGCGTTGGGGGTATTTTGCAATGTGTTTCTCTTATATTTTTCACCCTCGTGACTGAGAGCGGAAAAAGCACGGTCAGAGACAAAAGTTCTCCCAATATTCCTCTGCATCTACCTCACACTATACTGTCACTTTCCTCCCTGACGCATCATAACAAAGACAATAAACAATGTGCCCACAACCATAACAAACCTCTGTCAGCCTGGGTTTGTTAGTCAGCAAAGGAAAATGAGATGCAGAGGAAATGTAATAATAGGTGAACTTTTCTCTCTGATTCTGCACAAAGTTCTCCTTGAATTTATTATTAAGTCGGCTGTAAATTCACGTACAGGCACAGTTTCATATGTATTTCTTTTGCATCACATCGAAACAGAGTCAGGGCCAGATATGATCTTCCTAAAATAGCCGGCGATATGCCAGAGAAAAAGAATTATTGAAATATCGTTTTGTTCTTCTACCATGTATCTGTCTATCTATCTATTTATCCATCTATCCATCTATCTGTTTGTCTATCTCTCTACCTATCTCTAGCCAGATGCCACTAATCCTGGAGGGCCACAAACAAATCGCCTACATGCTGTCCTGTCCTTCGCCATGAAGCTTATCTCCTTCCAGCTCACATCTCCCTCACTCACTTATCTTTCCGGCCCCATCCTCCACCTCATCCTCGGTCTCTCTCTTCCCCTCCCACCTCTACCTCATTCATATATGCTCTACTGCTCAATATTTATTTCTCCATTCTCTCGACATGGCTATACCCTCTCTAGGTACTTCTCTCAATACTTATTTTACACTGTCTGAAAAATGTAACAAGACGCAGTGTAAACTTCCCAAGCCAATCAGTAATATGCATGCGAGTTGCTGTGGTTCGAATCTTTCACTGGTTCGGACCGTCAGATGTGTAAGCGGATTATTTAACGCAGCTGTACACTCAGGGGCAAAAGTTCACCTACTCCACTGCGTCTACTTCACACTAAGGATACATCCGTCACTCTCCTCCCTAATGGATCCTATAAAACAGAATCGTCAATGGTCGGAGATACATTACGAAACCTCTCTAGCTTAGGAATACTGGCCATCATAGGAGAAGGTGATGTATTAGAGGTGAATTTTTTAGCGAACTTTTGTCCTGGATTATAAAGTCAACATCAGAAGTCCTGTCGCATCCCTTGTTTTTGGCTCCACGGGCTGCGACAATCGGTGTGGCCAATCAGCAGCAGCCGCCACTGATGACACTGGTCTATAGCCAATCAAATCATTGGTATTTAGTTAACTGCGGATTCACCACACTGTCGCAGACCGTGGTGGGCAAAGCAGAAGAGACAACAAGACTCCTCATGCTGACGGTGCAGCATGTATTGGAATATCTGAATAAATGCTCACTCCATTTATATGTGGGAAATAGGATTACATTGATGATGATGATGATGATGATGGTTGGTGGTTGGTGACTGGTAATTATTATCCGCCTCAGCCAGATAGGTCTTCATTAAGTTGAATTCAAGCATCTGGCGTCTGCTACAACGTAATGATGAACCCATCACCACACTGAAGGGGTTAATTGAAGGTCAACATATGATATCATTATCCTGTACTAATAAAAAGCCTAAAAATGTCGTATAATACCAACTTTATTTCTCAGTCAGATTTTTATATAGAATGGTCTCGGAAATAAACAATCAGATGAATATGGGAATACACTTGCATATATCAAAATTATAATATACTAACCAGATGTTACAGATCGCCAACGCAAAGAACAAACACTGACAGTGAAAAAAAAAAAAAAAAAAAAAAAGCTTTTACTGTTACGTATGCGCTGCGCAAGGCAAATATTGACAGCACTAAACCGATCCAGAAAAACTAAAGCAATAGAGACAATGTGTGTGTGTGTGTGTGTGTGTGTGTGTGTGTGTGTGTGTGTGTGTGTGTGTGTGTGTGTGTGTGTGTGTGTGTGAGAGAGAGAGAGAGAGAGAGAGAGAGAGAGAGAGTCTGCGTTTGATTCTGTGTGCTTTTGTCTGTGTGTATTTGTATTTATGGATGTGTGTGTGTATTTGTGTGTGTGTGTGTGTGTGTGTGTGTGTGTGTGTGTGTGTGTGTGTGTGTGTGTGTGTGTGTGTTTGTGTGTGTGTGTGTGTGAGTGCCTTTATCTGTGTGTATCTGTGTTTTTGCATGTCTGTGTTAATGTCAAGCCATTTTAGACATTAAACTAACCCAACGCCACTTACTCTAACCTAGATGTTTGTCATTCGAGCCTAACCGAGACCAGTTTCCATTCTTATCCTAGTCGTTGGGGGAATCCATCCTGACTCTTATTTTAGATTTACAAATATGAGACAGACCCACTTCCGACCCTCTTAGTGGCTGAATCAGGACCAAACTACACCAGTGAAACCAAATGCAAACCGACTAAGAACAGAAAGAACCACCGAGAGACAAAAACACGTCACCTGTAATGGACGACACAAAACCTCCGGCACAGACACGCATTAAAAACCTCACAATATCTCTCTTAATTTTCATTGGCAGAGGAAACATCAGAAAGGAAAGTTGCCTCTGAACTATACAATGTACTGATCCCCCTTATTATTTCTTAGGAACCCCGTGATATGGCTTCGTAAACATGAACTGGTGCGACTTTTCTCCAGGAAGGAAGAGGCGAAGGAGCAGGAAGTGGTTCTAATTGAAAGCGCTATAGAAAACGGCTTAAGGCTAACTATGCCATTCTTCAGACTCCCTGTGGTAGTAAATGCAGCTACAGATTCCTTGATGTGGACTGGGATAGCATCGTTTTGTTATGTTTATTTCCTAGTATCCTTTATCCTGTACCACGTTTTTAAGTATATTCAATTATTCCCTCATTTACAGAATTTTGTTTCTCGGTTTTCTGTTCATCCTGTTTTCTCTTTTCCCTCGTCTCTCTCTCTCTCTCTCTCTCTCTCACACACACACACACACACACACACACACACACACACACACACAAACACACACACACACGCACCTCTTTGTCCCTATCGTGTTTCCTTTACTCATTAACCTGTTCAACCAGAAAGTTTTTTTTTTTACTTATTCTTTTTATCTTTTTTATCACCTGATGATTATATTAAGGACAGGACAGACTTTTCGGACTGGGGGAGATGGATAAAGCCTTCATTAACCCCTTCAATAACAAAAGAAAGAAAAAAATTCACACATTAAATAGAATCATCTGGAGGCAGCAAGAATAACAGAAAATAGGTCATCGTGGGGAAGGGGTAGAAGATATGACAATCAGTATATTGTATAGTCTGTCTACCTGTAATCTGGTGTATGATTTTTAAAATTTGCTTTTCCTTCTTCTGTTCATCTTCTGTAATAATAATAAAAATACTACTACTACTACTACTACTACTACTAATATTAATCCATCCATCCATCATCTAATCCTACATTGCCCCATGAGGAGCGTAGGAGTCCGGGGCTAAGCAGTTGGTCCCGACATTTAAGATGAGAGTGACCAAACTCACTCATCCCTGAGTGACATTACATGAGCAATCAACCCCAACCAGCCCTTGGATATAAACCTTCACCGGCTCATTCCGATTGGAGCGCAATAATTACCCACTAAACCACCAGGCGCCAAAATTTGGTTATATGATTCCCACCCAGCGTAGTAAATGATTTCCTGGTGTACAGGAAACCATTTGGCTTGTCACTCAGTGTAGAGTCACCGGCAGGAAGAAGGAAGAGGAAAGAACGAAGGAAAGAAAGACGGAAGAGGAAGTGTAAAGTTACCCGTAGGCAGAAGGACAAGGAAAGAATGAAAGAAAGGAAGACAGAAGAGGATGGAAGGAAAGAAAAGAAGAATGGAGGAGAGGAAAGGGCAGACACCAGACAGCAGCACTACATCGAATGAGTGGATGGTGAGCGCCCCCACCTACCACAGACTAATTATCATCCATCCATCCATCATCCAATCCTACATTGCCCCATGAGGAGCGTAGGAGTCCGGGGCTAAGCAGTTGGTCCCGACATTTAAGATGAGAGTGACCAGCCTCACTCATCCCTGAGTGGTATTACATGAGCAATCAACCCCAACCATCCCTTGGATATAAACTTTCACCGGCTCAATCCGATTGGAGCGCAATAATTACTCACTAAACCACCAGGCGCCATAATTTGGTTATATGGTTACCACCCAGCGTAGTAAATGGTTTCCTGGTGTACAGGAAACCATTTGGCTTGTCACTCAGTGTAGAGTCACCCACAGGCAGAAGGAAGAGGAAAGAATGAAGGAAAGAACGACAGAAGAGGAAGTGTAAAGTTACCCATAGGCAGAAGGACAAGGAAAGAATGAAGTAAAGGAAGACAGAAGAGGATGGAAGGAAAGAAGGATGGAGGAGAGGAAAGGGCAGACACCCGACAGCAGCACTACATCGCGTGAGTGGATGGTGAGCGCCCCCACCTACCACAAACTAATAATAATAATAATAATAATAATAATAATAATAATAATAACAATAATAATAATAAAATGGCCCAGATTTTCGTCCTTTCCCAGCTTGTTTCACGTAGATCGATAGTAGAAAAAGACAATGCTATGGCTCCAATATTTCCATAGAGCTTCTTCGTGACTAGTAACATACTCTAGCGCTAATCCTTCGTTACAATTCACCTTTAAGAGGGAGAGATGACACCTATGGGCCGTCAGTGTGGTACGAGTGTGGTGAATATTCTACTGTCTGTTGTTATTCTATTTTATTTTTCGCTTCAAGATTACGTAATCAGTTTCTGTCTAATTCGAGATCCTTTTCTATGCTATTTGATACTCTCTTGGCGCTTATACTCTTCACTTCAGATTAAGGTGCCGGTGAGGGACGCCTTCACGCGGTGGCACCTATATGACATGGCGGTGGATTTGCCTAGTTATACAAACGTCCCTCAGTGCCTTCCCTATCCCTCAAAAGGGGGATGGTGGGCTGGAGACAGGCAACATCTTTCGGCAATTGACCAGGTTCACATTTATATGAACCTCGGGCTACAACTTACAATACTATTACTACTACTACTTCTTCTACTACTACTACTGCTACTACTACCATTTCTACTACTCCTACTACTTTAGATTACAGTCTGACTTCCTGTCTCTTCAAGCATCTTTCGTTTCTTAACAGCTTCCACTTTGAACTTCTGCAGTCAGCTTTCAATATGTGCTTTTGTACTCACCTCTGCTTTGTCCTGTATTTTTGTACTCATTTCTTGGCTTCTTCATTTACTTTAGCTCCCATTATGTATTTTTGCATACATTTCAGCTTTCCTTTGTACTTCTGTGCTTACTGTAGTTCTTTTTGTACTCATTCTAGCTTATTACTTGTACTTTTGCACTCATATCAAGTTTTTCTTTGTATTTTTGCGTTGACTTTATCTTTTTGGCTCACTTCTGCTTGTGTCCTTTGCTTTTGTACCCATCTGTAATTTCTGTTTGTATTTTTGTATTCACTTCAGCTTCCATGTAGACTTCAACATTCACCTCAACGTGCGGTAGCCTTTGTACTCTATCCTCATTCCAATTATATATATATATATTGTTACATAGCCTATGATTTCATCATCCTTTGTGTAATTTTAACGCACAGTATGCTGCATGTTTGATCACGAGCGTGTTCTGCCTCAGTTCCCCCCTTCTACCGTTATAGTAGAGTAAGTCGTCCTCTCTGTTGTTCAAAGCGGGATTTTCATCTCTCTGTCCCCATGGCTTCATTTGCGCGTCCCTCTTACAAGTTGTATCAAGCTCTGCCAGCCCCTATATAATGAGCTCAGTCTCTGCATCATTGCCACTTAGATCTGCTCCTCATTTTGTTCACATCTCTGTCCTCCCCTGTACAGATATTATTATTGTGAGTGCTCAAGAAGTCTCCAACCATCTAGCAGCTGTGTGTAATTTGAGTATTACTGTTATTGCATTTTTTTCTTGTACTGTATAGCATAAGTTTAATTTGTAGGCCTAGTGAAGTTTTTGTGGTTAATGTTGGGTTTTATGTCAGTCATTATTGATAATATTTTGTATCTGTAATTATTTATCTGGCATTCACTGAGTATTATCTGGTATCTCATTTTATCAGGGCTGACTTAGATAAATTTACTCTTGCTAATTTCATGTTAATAGAGGCTATTGCAGTTAACCATATATTTAACCTGTTTTTTGCCATTACATTATCCGTATGAGTCCTGAATGTTTTGTTGTTAGTTTGAGCATTAAACTTTAACTTGTAATTTTACCTAACTCTTTTGTTTTGAACCTGGAACTTTACGGGACAGTAGTGACTCTTCGTATTCTCACTTAAAGTGTACATTATCTTTCTCTGTTCCGTAACATAAATTTGGCGACCTCATATCAGGATATTCAGGATATTATCATAAGGATATTGCTTGATATTTTGTGACTGTTACTTATTAATTATGTCTACTATTACTACACTTGATGAAGCCAAATATTTTTTGTCAAATGTGCAAACAGTGTGTGATATAGAAAACAGAACAAAGAATGAACTTAAGCTTGTTGCTCAACAATTGGGAATTGTTGTTCGCTCTCATCATTCTAAAGATCAGATTGTTGACATGATTAATGAAAGCATGTTTAATGTAACTCCTCCAAATGAGCAAACGCAGATTGAATTAGCTAAGTTACAGCTAGCCCTGCAGGAGGCCCGTGCTAGGGAGGCTGAGGCACAAGTTGAACTTGCTAGGATTCAGGCAGACCATGAGTATCGCATGAAACAAGGTGGAACTGGATCATCTAGCTCTGATGATTTTGATGTGGCTAAAAATGTTAAACTTGTCCCTCCTTTTAATGAATCTGATTTAACAAAGTATTTTCAGTTGTTTGAGAGGGTAGCTACAGGTTTTAATTGGCCTAAGGAGTATTGGCCAGTACTCCTTCAAACTGTTCTCACCGGTAAAGCTCAAGTAACTTATGCATCTTTGCCTCAGGATCAATCTGATAATTATGATGTAGTTAAGAGCTTGATTCTTAAGGCCTATGAGCTTGTTCCTGAAGCTTATAGAGTAAAATTTAGGACAACTTACAAGCAAGATAAGCAATCCCATGTTGAGTATGCAAAAATCAAAGAAGATTTGTTAGAGCAGTGGTTAAATTCTAAGAATGTGGATTCTGATTTTGGTAAATTTAAGCAGATGATTTTGCTGGAGGATTTCAAAGGTGTATTAGTAAAGATGTAAGCCTATATCTTGATGAGAAAAGAATAGATAATTTGTCTGATGCTGCAGTTTTAGCTGATGAGTATGTTCTCACTCACAAGAGATATTCTAGAGAAAAAGGGAAAGCTGAGAGTAAGTACGTTGCCTCTACTCAGAGTACAGGTAACAGGAAAGAGAATAAGGATGATGTTTCTCAGGAAGTAAATACCAGCTTCACCTCTAGATTTCAGAAAAGTAATGTACTTATTGTAGTAAGCTTGGTCATACTACGGAGAAATGTTTCAGGAGACAGCGTGATGTGAACAAAAAGGAGTCTTTAAATATTCAGTCAATTGGTCTAGTGTCCACTCTTGAGAGTTCCCAGAATTCTTTAACTGAGTTAACTGAACTTGCTTTGAGGGGTAACTTAAATTCTCATGATGGAGCTCCTCTTTTGAGCAGTAACGTGGGTGACACTCTCAAGAGTTCATGTGCTAATTTCCTGTCTGATGGTTTTGTCAGTCCTCTGGACAGTAATGACAGGAAATCAGTTCAAATATATCGTGATACAGGTGCCTGCCAATCCCTTATGCTGACCAGTGTTCTAGGCTCTAATGTTAATTCCTCTGATGAAACTGTAATCTTACAAGGTGTAGGGAATAATTACTTCTCTGTCCCTCTGTGCAGAGTAAATTTAGAGTCTGGTTTTGTTAATGGTTCCGTTATGGTTGGGTTGGTTGAGACACTCCCAATGTCAGGTGTAACTTTCTTACTTGGAAATGATATTGGTGGAAGTCAAGTGTGTCCAGCTCCTCAGTTGTCTAGTGAGCCAGTGGCTGCGTCCCAGGATTGTGATGTCCCTGATGTGTTCCCTGCATGTGCTGTCACTAGGGCCAAGTCTAAAGTTACTGGTGATTTAGAGGATAATGATGATGATGATGTTATCCTAGCTGACACTTTTCTTGCTAATTTGGACCACTCACCAGATGAGGCAGTACCCCGTAGTGTTGATAATTTGTCTCGTCAAGAGTTGGTTGAGTTGCAGGTTGCTGACCCTGAGTTGAAAGGTCTAGCTAACTCTGCTTGCAGTGAGGAAGAGTCAGCTGGTGCTTCTACTTGTTGTTATGTAAAGTCGGGAGTGCTTGTGAGGAAGTGGAGACCCCCAACAGCATCAGCCGACTGTGAATGGGAGGTTGTACATCAAGTTGTCATCCCTCGTGTTTGTGGGCGGGATATCATTGGAGTGGCTCATGATTCCAGTTTGGCGGGACACCTTGGAGTGGGGAGGACTGTGGCACGCATTTTGAAACACTTCTACTGGCCAGGTGTCTTCAGGGATGTTTCCTGGTATTGTGAGTCTTGTCACACCTGTCAAGTTGTGGGAAAGTGTAATCAGACCGAAAAGGTTGCACCTCTAGTTCCCATTCCTCCTTTTGAGGCGCCTTTCACCCGTGTGTTGGTGGATATTGTGGGTCCTCTTCCTAAGACTTCTTCAGGATTTTCTTATGTGTTGACCCTGATTGATATGGCTACTCGTTATCCTGAAGCCATTCCACTTAGAAGTATCTCAGCGAAGAACGTGGTTGGGGAAATGCTAGGGTTCTTCACAAAGTTTGGTCTGCCCAAGGAGGTACAGTCAGACCGGGGAAGTAATTTCATGTCAAACGTTTTCAAGCAGTCTCTGAAAGAGTTGGGCATCGCCCAGATCACGTCTTCAGCTTACCATCCCCAGACCCAAGGAGCGTTGGAGAGATATCATCAAACACTCAAGTCGATGCTCAAGAAATACTGTTTGGAACATCAGAAAGACTGGGATAAAGGTCTTCCATTCGTTGTGTTTGCTGCAAGAGAATCTCCAAATGAATCACTGGGCTTCTTACCTTTTGAACTGCTGTTTGGCCATGAAGTAAGAGGGCCCCTTAAGCTACTCAAGGAATGCTGGCTGTCGGAGGAAGATGACGTCAACCTGCTGGAGTGTGTGATGAAGTTCAAGGAACGGCTGTCCACTGCTTTACAGCTGGCGAGAGAGAATTTAGGAGCTGCTCAGGAGAAGATGAGGACTTGGTATGATGGGAGGTCCAGGTTGCGCCACTTTCAGCCGGGAGATCGGGTTTTGATTCTGCTACCAGTTCATGGGCAGCCTCTTCAAGCCAAGTTTGGTGGTCCTTATTTCGTGGAGAAGAGACTCAGTGATGTCAACTATGTCATCGCCACACCAGATCGTGGAGGGAGCAAGCGGCTGTGTCACATCAACATGCTGAAGTTGTGTCACGGGCGGGACGAAAATAATCCGGTCTGCACTGTGGCTGTTCCACCCGAGTCTGCAAGTGGAGCTCTCCCATGCAGTGTGAGCCTGGGTGATGGTTTGGGGAGGAATCCTGATATCATGAATGATCTCCAGACTAAGCTTTCTCATCTACCTCCCAAGGAGGGGCAGGAGTTTTCGGCATTACTGCAGGAGTGCCCGCAAGTGTTCCGTGCCACTCCAGGAAGAGCCGCTGTGTTGATGCATGATGTCGATGTTGGAGGCGCAAAGCCAATTAAATTGCCTCCTTGCCGTGTGAACCCAGTGAAGGTTCCTCTCATCCAGAAGGAGCTTGGCTACCTGTTGGACCGCAAGATGATTGAGCCCTGTCAGAGCGAGTGGAGTTCTCCTGTCACTCTGGTCCCTGGGCCAGGTGGGTCACAGCGGCTTTGCATCGACTACAGACGTGTTGATCAGATAACTAAAGCAGACACTTGCCCTCTCCCTCGTGTGGAAGATTGCATAGACATGATCGGGGGGGCTGGGTGCATAAGTGAGTTTGATTTGTTGGGAGGATACTGGCAGGTGCCTGTGACTGAGCGTGCTGGGGAGATCTCATTTTTTGTAACATTAGGAGGGACATTTGCATGTTCTGTAATGCCATGTACAGATTGTTTTAGAGTAATAAGAAATTTCCTTTGCAAATTTCTTTTTTCTTTGTGGGGAGGTGTTACATAGCCTATGATTTCATCATCCTTTGTGTAATTTTAACGCACAGTATGCTGCATGTTTGATCACGAGCGTGTTCTGCCTCAGTTCCCCCCTTCTACCGTTATAGTAGAGTAAGTCGTCCTCTCTGTTGTTCAAAGCGGGATTTTCATCTCTCTGTCCCCATGGCTTCATTTGCGCGTCCCTCTTACAAGTTGTATCAAGCTCTGCCAGCCCCTATATAATGAGCTCAGTCTCTGCATCATTGCCACTTAGATCTGCTCCTCATTTTGTTCACATCTCTGTCCTCCCCTGTACAGATATTATTATTGTGAGTGCTCAAGAAGTCTCCAACCATCTAGCAGCTGTGTGTAATTTGAGTATTACTGTTATTGCATTTTTTCTTGTACTGTATAGCATAAGTTTAATTTGTAGGCCTAGTGAAGTTTTTGTGGTTAATGTTGGGTTTTATGTCAGTCATTATTGATAATATTTTGTATCTGTAATTATTTATCTGGCATTCACTGAGTATTATCTGGTATCTCATTTTATCAGGGCTGACTTAGATAAATTTACTCTTGCTAATTTCATGTTAATAGAGGCTATTGCAGTTAACCATATATTTAACCTGTTTTTTGCCATTACATTATCCGTATGAGTCCTGAATGTTTTGTTGTTAGTTTGAGCATTAAACTTTAACTTGTAATTTTACCTAACTCTTTTGTTTTGAACCTGGAACTTTACGGGACAGTAGTGACTCTTCGTATTCTCACTTAAAGTGTACATTATCTTTCTCTGTTCCGTAACAATATATATATATATATATATATATATATATATATATATATATATATATATATATATATATTGTGCCCATCTGTTTCCATTCCGTATTCTTGCTCTGATTTAAGAGTCTAATCCTTTTTTTTTTTTTTTGCTCAGTTATTTTCCACCAGATTCAATATATATATATATATATATATATATATATATATATATATATATATATATATATATTCGCACTCTCCTAATAACGGTCTTTATTTAGGGCGAAGTTGGAGTCTTGTTTATGCTAGAGAGAGAGAGAGAGAGAGAGAGAGAGAGAGAGAGATTCTTAAGCCAGAGAACAGACGAAAGTAGAGGATACAGTCACTACTGTACTATCAAACTAATAATGGGTATGGGTAGGTCATGTCCATCGTAAAAGTCAAACAGGGGGACAACCAGGGTTAACTGAGTGGCAAAAATGAAGTGAGATGGAAAGACAGAGAGCAAGATGGTGAAATGAGATCCGGATATATGCTGGGACTGGACGGAACAGGCTAAAAATTAATAGGTCAGAAGGGAGAAAGCTGGGAGAGGGCTTTATCCAGGAGTAAACTGACTCAGGTAATGATGATGATGGTTGTGGAAAATAAATCGCTAAGGAAGAGACGTTAAGAAATCTCCGAGGCCAACAAGAAATATGGCCCAGTGCCTTCAAGTACGTCTCATAAAACTGATGTGGCCGTTACGTCATGGGAAGTGTATCGCATAAATAAACGGAGAGAATATAACGGGCTGGTATGAGTGTGGTTATGCTCTCTCTCTCTCTCTGGTCATGGTATTTTTAGATCCAGAATAATCTCTAGGAGCAGTTCTGTCCGCCTATCTCTATTGTTTTCCGGACACCAAGCGCTTCGCCCCCTAGACTTTCGTGGCTACCCATCTCGCACCTGTCTACTGCTTTTACACTTCTTCATCGCAATTTTGTGGCATTAGGAGGTTTTCTTGTGCCTCGTCTTTGGCGATAAATTGGCTTCTTTCAATTTAATATTTACATGTAAGCTTTCATTGTATTGCAACAGAGTGCTCAAGTAACCTACATGAGCAATTTTTTTCTTTACAGATGAAACAAAGGAAAAACAAATTGTTACCAAAAAAATTCGTATATACACAAATTACACGTGTCCTTTCAAAAAAATTTGTAATAATTAGACTTGAACAACCGTAGGTTGTGGCTTGGGGGGGATCTTTAGTCTGAGAACTTCATTTACATTTTGCCTGGGGCCCTTTCAGACGAGCGAATTCAGCTTATAAGAGGCTTGTCGATCTCAGGGGAATCAATACATCTTTCATTAACCCCTTCAGTATTTGACTTCATCCTTATTTTCTACATCATCGTCTTTTGGTAACTTAACCGCTTCTTTATCGGAAACGTGTTTTGATGTATCCCCGTACGTCACTCGCAAACACTCCACAGACATCGAAACCGCGACTGTGGTACAAAGGTACACCCGCTAATGAATGGCAACATCCACAGGGGCTGTTTCTGAGGTCCTCGTGTTTTGACAACAAAGACTGTGACGAAGTTCTGACGAATTCTGACGTCATGCCTGAGTTGCGCTTGCGCCAATGGCTTGCTCACTGATCTATGACGCACCCTCTTTTAGACCAATCATTATTTTATTTATTATTTCCACTACTGATATTGTACTATATCATCCGGAGACATACGGCAACAATTACATCCAGGTCTACCTGCCTCACGTTGCCAGATGGTGAAATTTTTCACTAGATTCGGGACATCTGGTGAAATTTTAAGCTTCCTGGTGAAAAAAAAATGAAAAGTTTGGAACCAGACAATATTTGGTGAAATCTGGTGAAATTGTACATGACCAGTCATTATTGCTGAAATAACCTCAATCCTCCGATCGGTGCTGTTTTTTTTCTTCCTGGTCAAGAATATATATATATATATATATATATATATATATATATATATATATATATATATATATATATATATATTAATTAACAAGTATAGTGTGTAGTCAAAGCTCGAGGATTTTAACGTGGTCATGTTTGTGACTCAGTGGTGGCGTATGGCAACTATTCAATGTTTACATCCAACAACTGATTCCAGTTTCCACAGTTTAAACTTGTCATGTGGCCGCTGGCACAGGCTCTCAAAGATTTCATAAGGTAAATGCAACATTTTAAAGTAAACTACGAAGAAAAAAAAACTTTATAAAATATCCTTCAAGGACCAGTGAATCACGTAATGTGTCAGAATAGGGATATTTATAGAGAAATGGGTGTGTACAATGTCGGGATGGTCAGCAGGTTGTGTCAGCTTCGTTCTGATGGTTATTGTGAAAAAGATATGCTTCATTAATTAAACTGAAAAATTTGTAAAGTGAATGACTGGATGATGGCTGCACGATTTTCAAGTGAAATGAAGGTTAATTTTTGATAAAAATTATAGATGTAGCCTATATGCACGTTTACTATATTGTCTTTCATATGTAGCCTGATATAATATCCACAGTAACCAGCCGTGATTCATTCCTGTAGATATTATGATTGGTTAAAGGTATGGCAAACAGTCTCAACAGAAGTATTAGTGACTATATTCTGGGACACTAGCTGTTCAAAATACTTCTGACCCATCACATTATATCACAGTCTTTGAATTCTGAATTATATGTGTAATATTTTTCATTAACACATTTTGCATCATAATAAACTGATGGTGAAATCTGGTGAAATTTTGCTGGTTGTCTGGTGAAATCTGCATCTCACGATCTGGCACACTGGCCTGCCTGCCTGAGAGGCTGAGCCAGTTACCACGCACTTGACCACGAGGGCAGGTGCCCAGGATATTTTTCTCTCATGGCGTCTCTAGCGGCTTTCGATAGTGATGAATTTATTCCTCATGATGCTAGTGATTTACAGTAGATGTATCAGATGATGATGTAACAGTGTCTGATGTGTCAGTAGACGACAGTGATGCTGACTGTGATCCTGAAAACGTTAGCGAAGTTGATGTGAGTGAAGAGGAGCAGGAAATTAGTAGCGAGCTTAGCGATGCACGTTCTCAGCAACAAGTGGTTGAAGGTCGCCATCACCGTCACGTGAGTCCACACGCTGCACCCTTCTGTGTGATCCATTTCGAGATGCTGGGCCTAATTTAAAAGGTAAATAAATAAGCCATTTATCTGCACATGACATTTTTCCAGTGTGTACAGCCGTTAACTGGGGGTAGGGGGGTTTCAAGAATACTCCCCCAGTATCCCTGCTTGTCGTACGAGGCGACTAAAAGGGTTGGTGGTGGGTTAGTGCCCCACCCCGTAAAAAGAACTAACTAAAAAAGCAAATAAAGCGCCTCGGACCCGGACGGACCATACGTTGACGACTAAGGAACGGACAAAGGACATTCTGAGAGTAGGAACGTGGAATGTGAGAGGAGTGAATGATGAAGTGAAAGAGAGAGAGATTGTCCAGGTGCTTGAGAATGCAAAAGTGGATATATGTGGATTGACTGAAACTAAATGGAAAGGTGAAAGGATGAGAGAATGGGAATACGGTGTAGGTATATGTGCGGGAGTCAGTGAGAATGAGAGGGCAAGAGAGGGAGTATGTCTGATGATAAGCAAGAAGTGGAAGGAGAATATAAGAGAGTATGGAACAGTGGGTGCAAGGATTGTATGGGTGAGGATGAAAGTAGGTATACAAGCATGGGCGATTGTATGTGTGTATGCTCCAACAGAGGATCGAGTGGCAAGAGTGAAAGATGAGTTTTGGGCGAGAGTAGAAGCATGTATGGACAAGTTTGAGAGGAGCGAGAGAGTGATGTTGATTGGAGACATGAATGGCAAAGTCGGGAATGTACGAGTGGATGGAGTGGTTGGTCAGTGGGGTGTGCCAGCAGAAGTAGATGGGAATGGTAGTGCTTTGGTGGACATCTGTGCTGGTAAGGGGTTGGCAATAGCCAACACCTACTTTCGTCATAAGATGATCCACCGGTATACATGGAGAGTAATGAGGAGGAGGGATGGTGAACTTGTTGAACGAAAGGCAATGATAGACTACGTGTGTGTGGATGAGCGAATGAGAAGACAAGTGTTGGATGCAAGGGTGTGGAGAGGGTGGGGGAATGGAGTCTCGGACCATCACTTAGTGATGGCCAAGGTAGAGCTGCAAAGAAAGTGGTTGAGGAGGCGAAGGGGAAGACAGGAGGAAACAGCTCCTGTGAGAAGAGGGGAGAAATTGCAAGATAGTGAGAAGAGGACAGAGTATAAGAGCATAGTGGAAGAAAGATTGGGAAGGTATGAGCTAGAGCAGATGGAAGGGGTGGAAGACGTATGTAAGATATTCACGGAAGAGATAAGCGCAGCGTGTGAGGTGGTTTGTGGAGTGAGGAGGAGATGCAAGGGTGTGCAAGGGACAGCATGGTGGAATGATGAGGTGAAACGAGCTGTGGAACAAAAGAATAAGGCATATGGTGAATGGTTGGCGAGTAGAGGGAGGGGAGAAGATGAGAGAGAGAAGAGAGAGGTATATGTGAGCAGGAGAAGGGAGGTTAAGAGACTGGTGAAGGAGAGTAAGAAGAAAGTGGATGAAGAGTTTGGGAGGAATCTGAGTGTGAAATGGAGGGAGAGTAAGAAATTGTTTTGGAAGGAGGTAAAGAAAGTAAGGATGTGTGAAAGGGGAAATAGTAGGGGAGTGAAAGATAGGAATAATAGATTGTTGGTAGAGAAGAGAGAGAAATTGAGGAGATGGAAGGAGCACTTTGAGGATTTGTTGAATGTAGAGAGTGAGAGCAGTGTGAGTATAAGTGGTTGGGGAATGGCTGGGAGAAGAAGAGATGAGAGGAGGGAGGAAGAGATCAGTAGGTCGGAAGTAGTGGAAGCGATGAAGAAGATTAAGCTGGGAAAGGCCCCAGGAATTGATGGAGTATGTGGTGAAATGCTTAGGTATGGGGGTG
This sequence comes from Coenobita brevimanus, assembly GCF_032717465.1. NCBI lineage: Eukaryota > Metazoa > Arthropoda > Malacostraca > Decapoda > Coenobitidae > Coenobita > Coenobita brevimanus. Next base: position 51,218,231 of record NC_136959.1, read on the forward strand.
AGATTGTTGCTGGAGTGGATATGGAAGTTGTGTAGATTGGCTTGGGAAGAGGGAAGGGTTCCAGAGGACTGGAAATCAGGTATAATTGTTCCTCTGTACAAAGGAAAAGGGGAGAGAGAAGTATGTGGTAACCATAGGGGTATTTGCCTTCTTAGTGTGACTGGTAAAATATATGGTAGAATACTCATTGATAGGGTTAGGCATATGACAGAGGAGCTAGTTGGAGAAGAACAAGGGGGATTTAGGAAGGGAAAAGGGTGTGTAGATCAGATATTTGTTCTAAGATGTTTAGTGGAGAAGTATCTAGAGAAGGGAAGGAAAGTGTACGCTGCCTTCATGGACTTGGAGAAAGCTTATGACAGAATAGATAGGAAAGGTATGTGGAAGGTATTAAGAATATATGGAGTGGAGGGGAAATTGTTGAGTGCTGTGAAGAGTATGTACGAGGGAGCTAGGGCTACGGTGCGAGTGGATGGTGAGCTGAGTGAGTTCTTTGATCTCAATGTGGGACTGAAACAGGGGTGTGTAATGTCTCCATGGCTGTTTAATATATATATGGATGGGGTCGTAAAGGAGGTACAAGGTAGGGCAGTGGATGTGGGGGTGGCCCTAATGAATGAGGGTGAGATTTGGAAGCTTCCGGTGTTGCTGTTTGCCGATGATACAGTATTGTTGAGTGAAGATGAATGGGAGTTGCAAGGTTTGGTGAATGAATTTGGGACAGTGTGTAGGAGGAGGAAGCTGAAAGTTAATGTAAACAAAAGTAAAGTTATGGTGTTTGAGAGGAATGAAGTCACAGAGTGTGCAGTGAGGTTGGATGGTGAGGATATGGAGAATGTGAGTGCATTCAAGTACTTGGGTAGTGTGATGAGTAAGGATGGAACTTTGGGGGATGAAGTGCGTGAAAGGGTACAGCAGGGAAGGAAGGTTGTAGGCATGCTGAAAGCAGTGATGAGAAATAGGGAAGTGAGTATGGAAGTTAAGAAGTCTCTGCATGATGGTATTGTGATCCCTACCCTGACGTATGGAAGCGAGGCGTGGACCTTGCAAGAGGGGAACAAGTCAAGAGTGAGAGCAGTGGAAATGAGTTACTTGAGAGGAGCATGTGGAGGACATGGAGGGACAGGTTGACGAATGAAGAAGTGAAGGAACGTTGTGGGGTAGATGTGGATGTGGTTGAAAAGATTAGGAGAAATACACTGAGGTGGTTTGGACATGTGGAGAGGATGGAGAGTGAAAGACTGACTAAGAGGGTGTATGTGGGTGAGGTGGAGGGAGGGAGAGGGAGGGGTAGAACGAGGATGAGGTGGAGGGATGGAGTTGAGAGGTATATGAGGGAGGGGGGGGTGAGTTGGGGGGAGGGGAGTCAAATGGTGGGTGACAGAGTGACTTGGAGGCGTTTTGTCTGCGGCCACCCTTTGCGGGATTAGGGCGTCGGGCTATAGATAGATAGATAGATATATATATATACAGTAGTAACATTATGTTGGTTTAATGTGATCAGTATACAAACAAATTACAAAGAGTTAATGGTTTGGACATGGCAATAAATATACACTGCCGCTCACCGCGGGAGGGAGCTGTCAGGTCGGTATGGGGGGTGAACGTAGTGTTTACGTCAGGGAGGGGGGGAGACGGTAAAGAAGGGAATGAAAAAAAAAAAAAAAAAAATCATGATACCCTATATTTCTTTCACCTTAACATGGGCCACATTTTCGTCCCTTTGCAGCTTATATCACGAAACACAGCGGCACAGGACAATCGGTTGGACTCTACTTAGCACTTCTTCGTGACCACCGCCATATTCTAATGCTAATCTCTTGTTACAACTAATAGATAGAAATATGAAGCTAAGTTAAAATGGAATGGGTATAGTCTTGGAGTTTAGGTGGCATATGTGGAATTAACTGATAAGGAAGAGATAGCAGGGACTCTCCTAAAAGTGCTGACAATACGACCCATTGAAGCCTCACGCAGGGCAGTATTTTAAGTGGCACAGGAGGCTTCATAACACCTCTTCATTAGCGATTAATTTGTATAGGTCACCTTAACGCTGTCTTATACGCTATTAACAAGGTCCGAAGTGCAGAAGAAATCGCTAACGAAGAAGTGTTACGAAATCTCAACAGTCGCACAAAATCGCCAAGGAAAGAATGTTACGAACTCCACAAAGCCCCTTAGAATACGTGTTTAGAAACAAAAATTAAGTGAAATAAGCAGAATAAATCGCTAAGGAAATGATGCAACAGACTCCACAAAACCCCTTAGAATACACCCTCAGTAACACAAAGGAACTAGAAAGCATTCACAGAGCGCATACCTCCGCCAGTGACATGGCCATTACAAAGGGTCCGGATCCGGATCCGTGGAGATACGATCCGGAATCGGATCCGGATCCGCCCCCAAATTTAATTAATTCTCTTGGCCCATGACCCACCCTTCCACAGAATATAATTGGAATTCATTGGGAACTTTTGGAGATAACGTGCAGGATACTCCGGATCCGGATCCGGCCCAAAATTTTGTCTTCTTCCATGGCCCATTACCCTCCCATCCACAAAATTTTATTGTAATTTATTGAGAACTGTTGGAGATATAGTCTAGACAGACAGACAGACAGGTGAATACATAACCTCCTCCAATTTCGTTGGCGGAGGTAAGAATGGAGAGAAATATGCAAAATAAATCGCTACCATAAGGAAGGGGTGTTACGTAAACCACAAAGCTACCCACAAAACGACCCCCAACCCGACACCCTCCCACTCTCAGGGATAGACTGGTAATGATTCACAAACTTTAAAGTATAAATTTTCCACGCCGCTTATATTTTAAAAAGATGACAAAAAGAAAAGAAAAATTCATCCATCAAAATTGGTCTCAGGGTTCCACCTTCTTGAACTCTAAGATCCCTCATATTCAGAAGAAATTTTCGAAGTTAAAATCCAATGAATACCAAGGAGTTGTACAATATTTGAAGAAGCTATTTAGGGAAATATATGTGCTAAAAAAATGTGTGTGTGTTTGTATGTGTATGTGTGTGTGTGTATGTATGTATTAGAATCTTCAGATGAAATTGTTAATGAAACTACGTGGATAAATGGAATGATGAGTTAAAATGAAATAGACAGATAGATGAATATAGATAGATTGATACTCGGATTGATGGTTCATTGGTTGATTTATATATATAGATAGATGAACTAAAGGCAACGCACTGAGGTAAATAATTATCCAGAACATTTATTGTTTTGCCTATCCCGTCTTCAATCACATTGGGGAAAAATATAATAAAAGGAAAGGAAAAAAGAGAGACTGAGACATCGCCTTTAGAGTCAGTCTCAGCAGCCAGAAAATAAACTCACCCTTGGAGTGTTGGAGTGCCTGCCTACTTCCCCATTCTTCCCCCTCCCCCTCCCCCCACTTTACCACTCTCCCCTTCCCCCAATATTCTCACCTACTCCTCCGCCTCCTACACCTTGCTTACCATTTCATCTCTCCCCATTTCTCCTTTGTTTCATTCTCAGTTCTCCAAGCCCCTTCCCTTCCTTCTCATGTCCCTTCCTCCCTTCTTTTTATTCTCGTTTCATCCTGCTTCCCTTCCTTTTTTCTCCTCCCTCCTGACTTTCATTTTCATTTCTCCTTCCTCCCTTTCCTTATCATTTACCCCTCTTCCCTTCCTTTCCATCAGTCTCATCCTCCCCCTTTCTTCCCTACCCTCTCATTCCTCCCTTTCTTTCCGTTCCTTTTCATTACCCCTCCTCCTTTCCCTTCATTCTCATTTCACCTTCCCTCCTTCCCTTCCTTATCCTTTCTCCCACCATGCTTCTCCTCCTCTCAAATTTCCCTCTCCTTCCTTCTCATATCTCCCTCCTTCCTTCCTCTTCTTCCCATTTCTCCTTCCTTAAGTTCATTCCTCCCCTCCTTCTTAATATTTCCTCCTTCCTTTCCTTCCCTCTCATATCTCCCTCATCCCTTCTTTCCTTTTCATTCCCCCCTCCTTCCTTCCCTTCCATCTCATTCCCCCCTCCATCCTTCCCTTCCTTCTCATTTCCCTTTCCCTCCTTCCCGTCCTTCTCATTCCTCCCTCCTTCCTTCCCTTCATTCTCATTTTCTCCTTCCTTGCTTCCCTTCAGTCATATATATTCCCAGTTGAATGGTTAGGGGAAATGGATCCTATTCAGAAGGACGCAAGTTCAATCCCACGCTGTTAAAAGAACTTCCATTAATCACCCAGAAGCCCCATTAACGTTTCATTTTAACACCCCTCCTAATACCATCACACCAGACCTGAATGAGAGAGCCTAAGATGTTTTCAGTATGGACGGTGGACATTAATGCTGAAGGAATGACACATGGAGGTTTGGGCACATAGGAGGACTGCTGGGTCGTCGGGAAAGGGCTATCAAATCTATGTCCAGAGTCGGTCACATAAACTGAGGAAAAATAATCATTCTCTTCGTGCTTCCTTTTTCTGTCCAGTAATCTCTCTCTCTCTCTCTCTCTCTCTCTCTCTCTCTCTCTCAACCCATTCATTTCAGACTGTTCCCCTTCACTGTACCACCATTAGCTATCTTGCTTCTTTCACTCTGCAGTCTCTCCTTCGTCTTCATTCATTTTCTCACTTGTGATAATGGTGATAATAATAAAGTAAATGAGCAGTTTTATCCTGTGCGTTCAGAGAAAACATGGAAACTTCATACTCAATCCTGCGATATGCATGTTGATTTGAAAGCATTACCAAATAATTTTACTGCGTCATAAAGGAAGCTAGTATCCCGATGTGAAAGCCATATGATCGTAATGGCGGTATATGCGAATGAAATACATTACCGAGGGTATAAGAAGTGTAAAGTGTTTCAGCCACGCCTTGAGGTTTGGTGTGTTACCAGGATGAGATCCAACTCTGCGCATCTCATTGCCACTTGACCCGATCTTTGCAAGTGGCTTCATTCTGACACTCATCGGAACACGTATCAAGAGACCAAACGAACTGTCCTGAGAGGCTTCATTAAAATCCATGTATTCACGCTCCTCTCCACCGATCTTTTTTTATTTTTAGGAGGGGGACTGGCCCACCAAGAATCACTGGGGAGGGGTCATGCTTCCCGAATATCGCATTACCGGTGAGAATCGACTGTACAACATGCACAAAGATATCAGAGCCTCCTTTCACTGTTTCTGAGAATTTTTTATTTGGGGGGGGGGGCTGACCACCTTCCCCAAAAATCAGAGTTGAAAGAAGGTACAGGGTATATAGTTAAAGACCTTCGGAGTAACCACGCAAACTCACCTAGGAAGTTTCATTCAAATCCATCAAATAACCTAGGAGGTGTGTAGGCATGCGCGCGCGCGCGCACACACACACACACACACACACACACACACACACACACACACACACACACACACACACACACACACACACACACACACACACACACACACACACACACACACACACACACACACACACACACACACACACACACACACAGGCTGAATCTCGTGCAACGATATAGGGCGTGTTGCTGAAAATGATACCATCCTGCTACGTAGGCCTGTTAACGCGAGTACTGCAAAATATATTACGCCAGTGAGAGAGTCGGAAGGTACAATTATGTACGAAGTTATAGCGATAATTATGTATACTTCACCCGCTACCTCTACTGTTACTACCACCGCTGCTATTGCTGCTGCTGCTACTTCTACAGCAACTGTCACTACAACTGACTGTACTAATCCTCATACTAATACTGATACTATCTATCTATTGCCAGACGCCTCAATCCCGTTTGGGGTGGCCACAAACAAATCGCCTCCAAGTCGCCCTGTCCCCCGCCATTTCACTGCCCTGCTCCCAACTCACACCCCTCTCTCTCATATACCTCTCCACCCCATCCCTCCATCTCATCCTCGGCCTCCCCCTCCCTCTTCCCCCCTCCACCTCACTCACATACACTCTCTTCGTCAGTCTTTCACCCTCCATCCTCTCCACATGGCCAAACCACCTCAGTGTGTTCCTCATAATGCTTCCTATCACATCCACATCAACACAACAACGCTCCTTTATATCCTCATTCGTCAGCCTGTCTCTCCACGTGACTCCACAGGCTCCTCTTAAATAACTCATTTCCACTGCTCTCACTCTTGACTTGTGTCCTTCCAACAACGTCCAAGCTTCACTTCCGTACGTTAGAGTTGGTATCACAATACTGTCATTTAGTAACTTTTTCACTTCCATGCTCACTTCCCTGTTTCTTATCACTGCTTTCAAAGAACCAGCAACCTTTCTTCCCTGCTGTACCCTTTCAAGCACTTCACCCTCCAAACCTCCATCCTTACTCATCACACTACCCAAGTACTTAAATGTACTCACATTTTCCAATTCCTCACCATCCAACCTCGCTGTACATTCACTGACTTCACCTCTCTCAAAGACCATCACTTTACTCTTCCCTACATTCACCTTTAGATTCCGTTTCTTACACACTCTCCCAAACTCATCCACCAAGCCTTGCAGCTCCCCTTCGTCTTCACTCAACAACACAGTATCATCTGCAAACAACAGCACAGGGAGCTTCCAAACACCACCCCCTGCCACCAGGGCCACTCCAACATCCACCACCCTACCCTGTACCTCTTTTAATACCCCATCCATGTACAGATTGAACAACCATGGAGACATGACACATCCCTGTTTCAACCCAACTTTCAAAGAGAAAAATTCAATGCTAAAATATACTAGTACTACTGAAATCTGCCAAGCACTCAGTTAAGTAGACAATATGTAGCGTTGTTGATAGTAGCTGACATAAGAACACACGATGAAGAAATGAAAATCACTTACAAAAATAGCCACACGCGCACAAACACACGCTTATGCACACGCACACACAGAGAGAAAAAAGTAAAAAAGCGTGATAACATAAAAGAGGAAGATATGGATTACTAGTGTGTACTTCCAAATCACTCTCAAAGCCTCTCACTTTCACCATCCAGTCTGTTCATGATCGCGCGGGCGTCTGTGTGTGTGTGTGTGTGTGTGTGTGTGTGAGAGAGAGAGAGAGAGAGAGAGAGAGAGTGTGTGTGTGTGTGTGTGTGTGTGTGTGTGTGTGTGTGTGTGTGTGTGTGTATGTGTGTGTGTATTTGCCTGCCCAGTGAACTTCCACTGAGGGCGATAGAGATAGGAAGGGAGGAGGAAGAGACCCGAGGAAAAAGTGAGAGATAGGGCTGTAGACCCAAGAGAGAGAGAGAGAGAGAGAGAGAGAGAGAGAGAGAGAGATGAGGCTGATAGAACACAGATAAATAAAACGGGAGTAAGACAGATAATTAAGTAGTCATCATTATCCCTGCCCAATTAACTGAAGACGCATCATTATCACCAGTATTAAGCAAGAAACGAGGCTCATTCTCTCTCTCTCTCTCTCTCTCTCTCTCTCTTCAGACGATTTTATTCACTTTAAGAGAGCCTGCGAAGCCCCACAAAACTGCATAAAATCTTTTACATCTAGCAAAAATAAAACGAGAGAGAGAGAGAGACAGACAGACAGACAGACAGAATGAAACCCTAATTACGTCATCGGTTTGAAGGGTTAAAGGGGTGGCATCAAAGGCATAGATTAGTCTCATTATCATCTAATTGGACAGTATAATTAAGCTACGGTCATTAAGGCTGTGTCGCTCTATGGGCTACTGGGCGTGTGCCATTATCAAAGCTTATCGCATTTTACACCCGCGTTCGCAAAACTGAGTGACTGAGCGAGCGTTATGTTTTGCTCGACGTGTGTGTGTGTGTGTGTGTGTGTGTGTGTGAACAAAATAACCCAAACAGATTTTCTCCGATCTTGACGAAACTTACCGGAAGGGCAGTGGGTTAGTCAAAGGTTACGTAACTCTTATTTTTTCCTAGAACAGTAAGTTAAAGGTAAAAGTCACAGGGCAGGACTTAACTGTGACCTGGGAAGATCTACCTTTGCAACTCTGTTTTGATTTGTATCAAACTTGATGGAAGGGGTGAGGATAAAACAAAGACAAAGGGATTCGCCTCAGGGCACAGCCAAAATTGGGCCCGTGTGTGTCTGTGTATGAACAAAATACCTAAAGTATTTTAAATCTGATTTTAACCATACTTAGTTGAACGCTTGAAGCCCAGACAAGGGGTTGATCGAATGCTTTTGAGAACAGTGGATCAAAGCCAAGGTCACATGGCAAGGTCAACGCAAACAACTTTTACCCATTTTACTGCACACTTTGTGAAAAGGTTCATAGTGAAGCAAGGATAAAGGAATTTAACTATAAGAATAATCTGTTAGAGGTCATGACCAGAGGGCAAAATCAAATGCTTGATATACTGAAGCTGGTGGCGGTAGGTAGTGGCGACCATCATTCACTCAATTGATTTAGTGCTGCCTACTACCTTCGCGCATCATTCTCATTCATTTTCTTTGTCTGCCGTCATCTTTTCCTATTTCTTTCAACCTTTCTGTCACTTCTATTACCGGTACTCATCTTTCTACTTCAAGTGACTTTGTACTTAGTGACAAGCCTAACAGTTCCCTGTAACCCAGGAAACCATTGACAACGGGGTGGTACGGAGCCTACTATGATACCCCTATTAACTTGGTGGGAAGACGTAAATGCTGTGTTCATCCAGCAACCAAATCTCCACAGTCTTCCCCACGTCTTACCCTGGCGAGGCAATGTCTACCTCAAGGGAACACCGGCCCACGGAATGGGACGACCCTGTAGGGACGATTGCCAGACAGGCCTGGGTGACTCACAACTCAAGCAGGTTTTGTCCGATTTAGACCAGACTTGGTGAAAAGACGGAGGGTCGACCAAAGATGAAGCTGTTCGATTATGAGAATAAGTTATAATGTCAGAGTAAAGGACAAGATCGACTTAGATAGCTTTGATCCTATTTGGATCAAACTCAGTGCAGTTGTTGAGGCTCATGCAAGAATGAAGTAATTCGATTTTGAGAACTAGATAAATGATCACAGTTCCAAGAGTGATCGACCAACGAAGCTTACATTGAGATTAACCCCTTCAATTCCACCAGCCTACAGCTTCATCCAGCCTATTTTATTCAGCTTACTGTAGGTTTGACAGCGGTATGGAAGGGGTACAAATGAAAGCCATATCTAATCTCTACAGTTCAGAGGGTTTTGCCTGAAATGAATAAAACTGAGACCTTTTACTATAAAGGGGTATATGATGGCTGTATTTAACCCCGCTTACTTACTCGCACTTGCCAACCACTTAGCTCGCTCTCACTCACATTCATGCAGCCACTTACTCACTCACTCACTATGCTAATGATCCTCGCTGCCTGTGTTCCTCTCAAGGCCAGACTCATTAGATTAGCCTCTTTCTCTCATTTTCTCTCTTTCTTCCCTCTTTTTTGTTTTATTCCCTGGGGAAAACAAGGACAATCAACGCCTCTCTCTTTGTTCCCTCACAGAACTGAGAATCGTTCAGAAGGAAGAAATATCATCATCATCATCATCATCATCATCATCATCATCATCATTATGACCTCTACTTCCACCTAAAAGTTAAGGTGAGGTAAGGTCCAGAAAGCAATGAAAGAAAGAAAACATTGATACAGGGAGAACTGATTAACAATATGCCCCTTTAAATGGGTAACTCACTCATCCACTCACCATTCAAGCCCATGGAATCCTGGCCAGCATAAGGAAAAGCTATTTATCCAGAAGATATAACAGTTTCTCCTTTATTTCACTTAGGCTACGCATTCTTATCATCTTTATCATTCTAATTCATTCTAACTAGGCGCAGATTTCCGTCATTCTGCTGTTTATTTCCCGTAGCCCAGTGGCAGAATAAGACAAAGTTACAGCTCAGAATGCATCCATAGATCTTCTTCGTGACTAGCATCACATGTCATCTTGCAGCTTAGCATTCAGGACGCAAAGACGGCAGTATTACAACTTAAAGTGAACAGGGTATAGTTCTCCTTCATTACAATTACTTATTTATTTTGTTTGTAAATATTGAGCACCGTCTCTAATTAGACCCGGTAATATTAATCTTGTTCACTTCAGTACAAAAAAGTGTGTGATGGAGAGAGTAGGAATCCATATATTGTCTTACTCTCAGGCTAAAACTGCTACCTCTCCATCCTGAATGCTGGATTGTAGCAATAAATTAGCGCTAGTTATTAATGCCTTGGACGAAGCTGTGCTGTGGAGAGGATGTATAGCCGTAGCAGTGTCTTTTTTTCCCAAGATCTGTCTGATATAAGCTGCGAAAGGACGAAAATCCGGGCCAAGTTAGGGTAAAATGAGTAGAGTATGTATCAACAAAGCAACCTGTGTCTGTTAATTAGCAAACCACTACCTGGAAAGCTGTTTTAAAAATTTGTTCTTCATGACTGGCTATTTATTGACAGAGAGAGAGAGAGAGAGAGAGAGAGAGAGAGAGAAGCCAGACATGCTATTGATGCATGAGTGAAAGAGAATATCAAAGGATAAGAATATGAGACAAAGGGAAGAGGAAACAAAGAGAGAAGCAAGAGGCGGATAGGAGAGGCAGGATGAAGAGAGGAAAGTCGAAATGTTTGTGTGAGATTGAATAAACAAGCGAATACTAGCAGTAAAATGAGGCAAGGCTGAGTTAAAGAGAGGGAAGAGAAAAATTTAGCTTCTCTTGAGGGAAGAAAATGCTAGGAAAGGGAGCGACAACGGATGAGAGTATCAGGCAGTGTTGAGAGAGAGAGAGAGAGAGAGAGAGAGAGAGAGTTTACAGGAGGCTACACAAAGGTGAGGTATGGGAAACGAGGAGAGGGGTTGGGGGAAAGAATACGAGAGAAAGAATAATGTGAACACGGGAGTCAGGCGTGATGAGCGTTTCCAGTCACCTAACCTGCCTATCTGAGCTTAACCTAACCAAGACAAACCTAATCTTACCTAACCTGGCCTGAACTAAAGAAGTAAAACATAACCTGACCTAACCTAGCCAAACCTAACTTAATCTGTCCTAGTCTAATCTAACCTTAGCAAATCTAACTCAACCGACCTAGCCCAACCAAGCAGGAACTCTTGTCACTACACCTTTACTAATGTTCTCCCTTCCTTACCTCTCAAGCTCCTATGACTCGCTCTAAGTTGAATAAAATCGTCTGGCGTTAACTGAGAAAGAATACTAGAGTTGTTCCGACCATGAGAGAATTAATAATGATGGCTCTTAATGCCGTATTCTTAAAAATTTCTTTCCCTTATCGAAGCATGGAAAGAAAATCCTTAGTTGAATTGGTATTCTTAAAAATTCTTTCCTTTCGTTATCTTCCCTTGAAGATGCATTGATAGGAAATCCTTAGCTGAACTGGTATTCTTTAAAAATATTCTTTCCCTTCGTGAGCTGTTCCAAGGGAAAGATTATTCCGTCGAACACCCGGAATTATTGGAACTTGAATGACTTATATGATCGGTCTCTTCAAAAATTCCTGTGCGTGTTTTATGCGTTCTGTTTTGGTTTATTGTTATATATATATATATATATATATATATATATATATATATATATATATATATATATATATATATATACACACACCGGTATACTGTATATATATACAGTATATTTATCCATCCATCTATCTGTTTATCTGTCTGTCTATCTGTCTATCTGTTTGTATATCAATCAGTCTATCTATATTAAAGGAAGTCTCTGTATAATTTTATTGATTCAATTTACAGCGCTGTCTTTACCTGTTGGAAAGCGTTGCTCATGTCGGTTGTGATGTTTAGTCGGATGTAAGTAGAGGAGAGGAAATATTGACGCCTGGTTAATTCACAAAGAACCTCCGATATCCATCCATGACCTGACACCGCCAAACATACATTAAGGTCAGGGTCACACGAGTTTTCTTTGCTTTCAAGAAACATTTTGTTTGGTAATATGCTCAGAAAAAGGAAAATTCGGCATCAAGGTCACACGAGTGGTTCGGCTCGTGTTTTCCAGCTGGAAAAAAAAAAAAAAAAAAAAAAAAAAAAAAAAAAAAAGCCGCCATGCGAGTGTAAGAGACGGACGATAGAAAGGTAGCACCAGTCGAGCAGGGCAGTACTCCCGAGGTGGATGGAAAGCTGTTGACAGGGAGTGCTGGAGCTCCCCTTTCATCAGCCCTCAGGACTAGTTCCTGACCATCCCCCTTTTGCTGAACTTTTTCAGTGTCTCAGTTACACAGAGGGTAGGCTAGCATGCTCTCCAGTACAAATTTCTCTATCTACACCAAACTACATGCACAGTACACACTACACTTCTTTTTCCAAAATACAAAAAATTATGGCGTCTCATCACCAAGCCTCGGAGTCCCCAGGGGGGGGGGCATAAATGCCCCCACCATCCGCCCCTCTCCCAGTGACGACTCGAGGTGCCTGGAACCACTGTCTGACTCTCTTCTTCTTCATTTCTGCAACATTCGCGGCCTTTCCTCTAACTTTCGCTCTGTTGAGCACAACCTCTCCTCCTCTAAACCTCACCTTTTTCTAACTGAGACTCAGCTGTCTGAGGCAACTGACAGCAAATCCTTTTCTGTATCCTCCTACTTTCTCTATACTCATTTCAAAGCCAAAGGTGGCTGTTGTGTATATATACGCTACGACTTATCTTGCTCTCGTGTTCCTGAACTCGATTCTTCTGAATTCTCTACACTCTGGCTTCGGCTTTCCTGTCATTCTCTGACTAAATATGTCTGTGCTGTTTACTTATCCCCTAATTCTACTGACTATCAAAAATTCTTCAATTATCTTACTTCTACGATGGAACACATTCTGTCCTTTTCTCCTTTCTCTGAAATCTCCATTCTAGGAGATTTCAATGTTCACCACCACCTTTGGCTCTCCTCCCCTTTCACTGATCCACCTGGTGAACAAGCCTACATCTTTTCTATCCTTAATGACCTAGAGCAGCTTGTACAGCACCCTACCCGTATCCCTGACCGCCTTGGAGAGAGCTCCAACATACTTGACCTCTTCCTCACAACTAATCCTTCTGCTTACTCTGTTAATCTTTTCTCTCCGTTGGGCTCCTCCGATCACAACCTTATCACCTTAACCTGTCCTATCACTCCGGTATGGCCTGTGGACCCTCCAGGGAAACGTTGTCTGTGGCATTTTGGAGCTGCGGACTGGGAGGCCCTCAGGCAGTACTTCTTTGATTTTCCCTGGAATGGGGTAAAAATAATATGGTTGTTTTTAATGCATCTAAGACTCAGTTCTTACACCTATCAACCCGACAAAATCTTCCACAGGTATACCCACTAATGTTTAATAATATTCAGCTTAATCCTGCATCATCCTTGAGCATGCTTGGGGTTTCATTTACTCGGGACTTATCTTGGAAAGATCATATTACATCTCTTGTAAAATCTGCTTCCGAGAGATTGGGTGTGCTAAGCCGACTCCGCTCTTTCTTTACCCCTGCACAGTTGTTGACTCTATACAGGGGTTTTATCCGCCCCTGTGTGGAGTACGGTACAACTCTGATGCGTGGGGAGGCTCCCCACATACAGCTCTTCTCAATAGGGTGGAGTCAAAGGCTTTTCGTCTCATTAACTCTCCTCCTCTTACTGACTCCCTTCAACCTCTGTCTCTTCGCCGCACTGTTGCATCTTTATCTCTTTTCTATCGCTACTTTAATGGTCGCTGCTGAACTATCTGCTTGCATTCCTCCACCTCTACGACGGGCGCGTAGCACCCGTTTGGCAGCAAACTCTCATCCCTTTTCTGTCCAACTCTCTAATGCAAGAGTTAACCGTTACTCCCAGTCTTTCATTTATGCAACAGGTCAATTCTGGAACTGTCTCCCTCTGTCTGTATTTCTTGCTGCCTATGATCTCCAGTCTTTCAAACGCAGTGTGTCCAGGCATCTCAAAATGATCGGATCTTGAATTTGGCTCTGTATTGTATTTTGTTTTTCTCTTGGAGGGAACTGTTACTGCTGGCTCATGGCCTTTGCTTCCTTCTTCCTCGCATAAAAAAAAAATATATATAAATAACAAGGCTGGAGTTAATGCTATTCCTCAATTGTTGTTTAAAGTCAATATATATATAATGTCTTGAGAGGTGAACACCGCTGTGGTGTTGGCAAGAATGACACTTATGGATGAATACAAACCAGCAGTATGGATGTGGTAGCGACCTCCCATCTCAAATATGCTCAGCTTTCATTATCCAGCACGAGAGATGCTTGCTTTGAAACATGAGCGTATAGCCTATATTTAATTCGCCACCATACCAAGTATCAACTTGCTGGATATTTTTAGGTCAACAAGGCTGCCAACCTGATAATTTTTCCTTCCCCTTCAAAGAACTCTTTACATATGTCGAGGGGAAAAAAACCTTATATACTTCAAAGCGAAGGTATTACTTTTAACAGTACGGCCGTGACTCCCTGAGGCTCCTATGACTGAGGAACTTTTTCTAAGTGGCTTTGGATATTTCGTAGCACCTCTCCCTTGCCGACTTATTCTACACATTACAGGGCAGTATCCTCTTTTGTGTTAATGATACAAACTATGTCGATATTGAAACGAGATAAATAGGCGCAGGAGAGTGTTTAGGTGTCATATGCAAAATAAATAATAATCGCTAAGGAGGAGGTGTTACGAAGCCTCCTATATCATCTAGAATACAGTCTAACTCTGCAGCTGAATATAATGGTCTGGCTTTATAGGCGTAAGAAATCTAGAGTTGGCCCTAGCATTAGAGGGTTGATTATTACTGTCATCACTAGACCATTCACACCTTTCACATTTACCTCCCCCATATTCCAGATTTCTCTCTCTCTCTCTCTCTCTCTCTCTCTCTCTTTACTTTCTGTTATCTCCTCCATATTCCATTTTTTTCTCTCTTTCTCTTTTCTTTTACTTTCTCTGTCCTTCTTTACTTTCTCTTTGTCACTTTCTCTCTTCCTTTCAATATCCCCGGCAATCTCTCCTTCGATCCTTCTCCCTGCTCCCCCACGTTATCCTTACAATCTAATCTTCCTCCCTGCCTCCCTTCCATCAGTCCTCTAATCCTATCTTCCTCCGGCATCCCTGAGATATCTCCTTCCCTCTCCTTCATTTCATACGCTCTCTCTCTCTCTCTCTCTCTCTCTCTCTCTCTCTCTCTCTCTCTCTCTCTCTCTCTCTCTCTCACACACACACACACACACACACACACACACACACAGTGCAGTGGTAACGCTCTCGCTTGCCAACTGGTGGACGGGAGTTCGCGCCTCGCTCAGGTTGCGAAAAGTTTCACTGACGAAGTGGGTGGTTACTGTCCCCCTTGGGCAAGGGGACGGGTGTGTGCGTGTGTGAAGGTCACAGCCTTGCCCATAGATCGGACTATATGAGCTCTCAGCTCCCTTCCGGGAGGGTAAAAGCTGACGATCACGACCATCAAGTGATCCTGACCGACCCGGTGAATTACACAAAGAAAAAAGAACATAGTAATACAAGTCATCTGCCAATCTCAGACCACCACACATCACTATCACAGGTCGCGGTGCACGAAAATAATAATCACTTTGTTTCTACTCTACCTGTTTCCAGACAAATCTATTCAGCTAAGAGGAGAAACGTCGATCTGGTGGTTATAGCCTACATATAGCTTTAGTGGACTCCTTCAGTACTAGAGTTATATAAAACTGTTGAGCTAGATCAGTTGTCTGGAGAAAGATTAAACCAAAAATATACGTCACGGGATTCCAGATGCTTAACGAGAGAGAGAGAGAGAGAGAGAGAGAGAGAGAGAGAGAGAGAGAGAGAGAGAGAGAGAGAGAGGGAGAGAGAGATCGTGGTCCAGTTAAGTTGTATCCAAAAGTTCTCAAGAAAGATGAATGATGAAACTGCTAAAAATTTGTCTCATATTTTTATCCCTTCGTTTCTGACATTAGCTTTTATTCATTTTACCTCCAAGCCATGTTACGTAAGGAAACACTTCACCAACTGAAAGTGGTAATCAAGTTTATATCAGGCCTCTCCATCTCACGAAGTTTCTCATGAGCAGAATACAGTCGTCCGTAGTTAGCATGAAAAATGCATATAAATCGTGAACTGACTGAAAATGTTGGCGCTTTCAATTAAGTGACGTCGTTTAGCGTTTTAGTCTTGCTACCACCAAACGTTTTTCTCGACTTAGGAACGTCTCTTGTACTGAAAAGGTCAATAAAGGCTGTATCTATATCGCCATTTACAATCTATCCCAAGCTGTAGGAAATCGTCTGAAGGTAGTAAGACTGCAATATAACTTACGTCATGGAACTGAAGGGGTTAACATGACCGTACAAGATGGAGGGGTCCCAGGAGAATGGAAGGTGGCACACGTAACCAAATATAAGAGAAAGCTGATCGGGAATTGCCAGAAAATATCAAACTCATCAGTCTGGCTTCCATAGAATGGAAGTTGCTACAAACCACTATTAACAAGAAATAATGGATCGTGTAGAACAGTTTACCGGTAACATTGATTTAGGATGCGAAGATCATGCCTTGCATCCGCTCATTCGATCGAGTGCAGCCTTAAGGTAACGTTACACTGATAATATGCCAAATGGTTTTCTGTAATCCAAGAAACAGTTTACAAGGTTGGGTGGTAACCATTTAAACAAACGGGCGCCTGATGGTCTAGTGAGGTAAGACACTCCAACTGGATGGGGCTTGTACGGGTTTCCATCCTAGGAATGGTGGGAGCTTACTGTCTAAGCAATACCACACAGAAAGAAAGAGGTCAGTCACCCTTGCTTTAAATGTTTGGGCTAAGTAGCCTAGCCTACACTGCTCATGGGCAAAAAAGGATTGGATGATAAATAAGTAAATACGTAAAACTATTTCATCTCCACACCGTAGTAAATCATTAAATACCGTACAATATGCCTGGAGTTTCATAAAGCTTTTAATAATGTACCCTGTAATAAATTGCTGCCTATATGTAAAGCACAGCGAATGCCACGTGAAGGTAACTCATATGGGCTAAGTTAGTGAGAGGGTTGCATGAGAGAGTGGTGTAGTAACAGGGAGCAGTGTGAGGGTCTGTTCTGCACACCACCTACATAAGAACACATAATAACAATGAAGGAGGAATGAACAACTTCACATGGAAATTCACGACTGACACTAAATGAGTTAATATTTTCTTCGTTCAGGATGTGAGGTACCATAATATCTTCTTAGTCAACAGGGAATGGATAACTTTACA
This sequence comes from Coenobita brevimanus, assembly GCF_032717465.1. NCBI lineage: Eukaryota > Metazoa > Arthropoda > Malacostraca > Decapoda > Coenobitidae > Coenobita > Coenobita brevimanus. The sequence goes on from NC_136959.1 coordinate 51,235,441, forward strand.
GCAATTAAAAGAAAATCCGAGTGCTCGCCAAACACTCAGATGCTATTTACCAGCAGTACTGTACCGATATATGTCAGATAATGTATTTAGGTAGCCACACTAAAGGATATCAATATTCATAGTCAGGTAAAAATGTGGAAGAACAAATGTTAACTCCTTCACTGTGATGACGTATTATGTACCGGTATTTTATTCTTGCTACCTTCAGACGACTCTCCTCAGTTTACGAGACATTATGGGAACTAGAAGGGTGAGATATAGCTTTCATGAACTCTTCCAGCCAAAGAATTACAAGCAACATTGATGAAATCGCCAAGAAGTAGCAAGACTAAACAAAAGCCAGTGAATTAAAGATGTAACAGTGCCAGGGAACTTCAAAACTTATCCAACATTACAGTGAAATAACCGTAAAGGCTGATTTAATGCTTGGATTTATCAATGGGAACTTCGTATTCAAAACTAAAGACATATTGTTTCCTTGCGTAAATTCTAGGCATAGCCACACTTTGAATGAGCTGAGTAATTTTGGTCTCCACACTTGAGCAAGGACAAAAAGTTTGTCTACGAATAGCCATCGCTACGTAAACAAAATCCCTCAATCTGTAACAATTCCTGCCATATAACCCAAACCACCTTAACTCCGTCTGCCTACGTCGTTTGCGAGGGAATCTAACATAGTGCCTGAAGACAGTACAGGGATATATAAGCATCAACGTAAATTATTTCTTCACAGTTTGCAAAGATGTGACCACACTTGGCACTAGCCTCAGGCTCGAAGGATAGGCTGCTTTATAGAACAGGCTCCCACAAAACGCTGTACACAGCACAATGATAAACACAGTTTTGAAAAATATGCTGGACTGCTAATTTTAAGCCACTCGTGTTGCCTAAGCAAAAATTGGCTAAATAGGTTATGCATCATAAGCGGCCATGTTGTGGATGAAGTCCTTGAGCATAATTGGTGTCACTGCTTAGATCCTTACTCTTTGGCACTGAATGCATAAATAAGTTAACTAGAAATCACTCCGAGAGCGCATACCTCCGCCAATGCCATTGCCATTAAAAGGGATCCGGATCCGGATTCATGGAGATATTGTTGGACCACATAGGATCCGGATCCCCCCCCCCACACACATTTAATCAATTGTTCCAAGACCCATGCCCACCCTTCTACAAAATTTCGTTGAAATTTATTAAGAACTTTTGGAGATATTGTGTGGGAGACTCAAGACCCGGATCCGGATCCGTTCCTAAAATTTAATGAGTTGTTTCTTGGCCCATGGCCCACCCCTCCACCAAATTTCGTTTAAATTAATTGAGAACTTTTGCAGATATCATGTGGACAAACAAGCAGACAAACATAGAAGAATACATAACTTCCTCCAACTTCGTTGTCGGTGGTAAGGTTACTTCTAGGCTTCATAAATATATACTCGACATCCTTATATATATATATATATATATATATATATATATATATATATATATATAGAGAGAGAGAGAGAGAGAGAGAGAGATAGATAGATAGATAGATACTGCATATCTATAGATAGGTAGGTAGACGTACCGGTAGCTGCAATGAAGTTAAGAAATTACATGATTAGAAATAGTATTTAAGTTGCTTTATATATCAGTACTGGGAGTTTACTATTTACTGTTGCACTCTATCGTTCCTATGAAATTTCCATCAAAGCAGTTTAGTCCTGCGAGGTGTTGATCACACTCATTGATTTGTACGGCTGACTGCTCGAGAGTCAGGAAGGTGAGGAAATGCCTTCTGTTTTTCTGTCCAGTTTTATTCTTCTGCAGTTTTTAAATGACCATAGTCTGATAATAAATCTTCCTAATAAAAGGCCGGAGTGCTTGGAAAGAACAGTGTGGTCTGTGAATCTGTGTAGCTCTTTCTTCGACTAGCCTACGCAGTTTTCTGGCTTCTCTTTCCCTCCTTCATCACGGAGTTCCCTGCCACCTTTCACCTTTTCATCTCATTTATATTCTCCCTTTTTTACCCTCCTTTCCTCATTCTCTTTTCAAGATCTCCAAATCTCCTGTGTTGCCACTTCCCTGTTCTTCCTCATCCTCCTCTTTAATTTACATTTTTCCTCATCTCCTACCAAATTCCTACAGACTTTTTATCACAGTCTCTTTTTACCGATTTAATATTATATCATTTTTTAGAGTTGGAAATGGAGGCCTTCCCGTGTTGACACTGGTATAACCTGGTGGCTCTGCTGCCCGGGTATGCAAACGTCCCTCATCTCCTTTCCTTTCCCCCAAAAGTAGGATGGCTGACTGCAGAAGGGTAATTTCAGCCTGCAGTCCACTGGGTTCACGTCCAAATGAGACTGGGGCCATAGTAACAGCAACAAGTTACTTATTTACGATTTAGTACAAGACCGGCACTAAGGGGAACGCTGTCGATGAAGGCTAAGCAGAGGTGGGCAAAAAATGACAAGTAAACATATAATGGCAAATACCGGTACAGGTAAATGTGACGCAGCTTGATGACCAGTGCTACAGGGATAAAGGGAGTCGCAAAGGGAGTTCATAATAAGGATTGGTAAGGAGTTTTTACCACTTTGCACACTGTACTTCATCTGTTTTATTCATTTTCTCTTCCTCCTTTCCTTCCCTCTTTCTGTCTCTTCCACTTTCCCTCTCTCTCTCTGTTCCTCCCTCTCCCCGTTTCTTCCTCCTTCCCTCCCTCTACCTTTTCTGCTTTCCTTCCCTCCCTCTATTTCTTCTTCCTTCCTTCCTTCACTCCCTCTACATTTTCTTCCTTCCTTCCCTCCCTCTACATTTTCTTCCTTCCTTCCCTCCCTCTATCTCTTCTTCCTTCCTTCCCTCCCTCCATCTCTTCTTCCCTCCTTCTCTCCCTCCACCTTTTCTTCCCTCCTTCCCTCCCTCAATCTCCTCTTCCTTCCTTTCCCCATCTATCTTTTCTTCCTTCCTTCCCCCCTCTATCTCTCCCTCTTTCCCTCCCTCTGCAACTTATTCCTTTCTTTCCTCACTCTGTTTCTCTCCCTCCATCCCTCCTTCAGTCTCTTCTCTTCATTCCCTCTCTGTGTATTCTTCATCTTGCTTCTCTCATTTTATCTCTCCCTTCCTTCCCTCCCGTTCTCTCTCTCTCTCTCTCTCTTCTTTCCTTCCTTCATTTTTCCTTCCACCTTCCTTCCATCTGTCATTTCCACCTCCTTCCTCCTCTGTCTGTTTCGTTCCCTCCTTCGTCCCTCCTCCCTTCCTTCTCATCCTTCATTCATCTCTCTCTCTCTCTCTCTCTCTCTCTCTCTCTCTCTCTCTCATTTTTCTCTGTCTTCCTTCCTTCACCTCCTCCTTCCAAAAATTTCCTTCAGTAAAAATCTTAATGGACTTGCCCTACTTTCCTTCATCTGTATCGGCCTTGTCCTTCACCCTCCATCATTCCTTCGTTTTCTTCCCTTCTTCCTTCCTTTCCTTCTTTCCTTCCCCCTTCACGTTTTGTCTTTCCTTGTCTCTTTCTTTCCCCTTCATTCTCTCCTTGCCTTTCGTTTGTCCTTACCTTTCCTCCTTTCCCTTTATTTCTTCCTTTCCTTCATCACCTTCTCCCTCACCTTCCCTTCCTTCTTTCCTCTCCTTCGTTCCTTCTTTCCTCCCTATTCGTTTCTCCTTACACCTCCATCCTACTTTCCTTCCCCTTTCATTTTGCTTTCATCTTCATTCTTCTTTCATCACATTCACTTTTTCCGTACCTCCTTCCTTCTTTTCCTTCCTTCAGTCCTTCCCTTCCTTCTTTCCTTTCTTTCATTTCCAGTCCAGTTTTTCCGTTCCTACTTTCCCAATCCTTCCTTCCTCTTCTTTCCTCCTTCCCTTACTCTTTCATTTTCTTCCTTCTCTCCTTCCTTCCGTCCCCTTCCTTCTTTCCTGCCTCCCTCTGCTTTCCTTCTCCCCTTGCTCTTTCTTTTTCTTCCTTCTTCCTCTCCTTTCTTCCTTTCCCTCCCATCTTTCCTTCCCTCTTTCCCCTCTCCTCCTTTTTCTCCTCTTTCTCTCTCTCTCTCCACACCTCACCGCGTCCTTCTTTCCCATCCTTTGATAAGATGACCCTCACCTCTCTCTCTCTCTCTCTCTCTCTCATTTTTTCGATAATTAATGATACTGAGAGGTTCCTTATCATCTTACTAATTATGCCACTCTTATCTCTACTCCTTAATTTCCCTGCTATCTTATTACACCCGCGTGCGCAATAGCGGTAGCAGAGGTAATATTATGATGTGTGTGTGTGGCGGGGTGCGTGTGTGTGGGGGGTGAGTGTGTGTGTGTGTGGGGGGGTGAGTGTGTGTGTGTGTGTGTGTGTGTGTGTGTGTGTGTGTGTGTGAGATGAAGGTCACAGGGCAACATTATCTTAGTTTGGGTTCGATATTGATCAAAATCGTTGGAAGAGTTAAAGATAAGGCAAGGATGGACTGATTAGATTTTGAGAACATCCAAAGCTCAAGGTCAGAGGATAAAGCCAGAGGCCAAAGTAGATTTAAGGTCAAGGTCAAAGGTCGAGGTCGAAGGTCAGGGTTAAAGAATCAGCCTTATACCCTGAACAATTTCTGTGCAGTGAGCCAGACGTGGTGGAAAGGCTGAGGGTTAGCCAAGGATGATTTTTTTTTATACAGAACAAAAGGTCAAAGGGCAAGGTCAGCTTAAACGGCCTTGATTCGTCTTGGGTCAAACTCTGAGGAAGGACTGAGGAGGAATTTGGCCTTGAGAACCGGTCCAGGGTCAAGATCACAGGAGAGAGAGAGAGAGAGAGAGAGAGAGAGAGAGAGAGAGAGAGAGAGAGAGAGAGAGAGAGACGAATAGAAGAGACCAAGACGGGAAATGGGAGGGGGAGTGAGGGAAGGAAATGAATATAAATATGAAGAAAGAGAGAAAGAAGATGGAGAGAAAGATTGTCGGAAGAGAAAAAAAATGAGAGAGAGAGAGAGAGAGAGAGAGAGAGAGAGAGAGAGAGAGAGAGAGAGAGAGAGAGAGAGAGAGTTTCTTTCCCCATTCATCATCTATTCACATCCTTCCTCTCAATAACCAGCCATTTTTTTTTCTTCAATTTTCCTTCTTCCCTCCTCTACAGATAAACGGATTACTTTTTCCCCTCAATATTTCTCTCTCTTATCATTCTAGCTTTTTAACTATCTATCTATCAATCTATCTATGTCTACTTGCTTATTTGTTTATTTATTGTTCCCTTCGTACATCTCATAATCACACCTCGGTACTTTCATGCTTCTCTCTCTCTCTCTCTCTCTCTCTCTCTCTCTCTCTGGCCTTATCTCCCCAGTCGGTTACCATAGCAACCCCTGAAGGTCACAGCCAGATAAAATGCAAGTTAAAATAAAGCCTAAATCAAAAAAAATTATGTTATGCTGTACTGCTAAACAAAAATCTTGCGGAGTCTTTCGAAAAATATAATGAACATAGTTTTTTTTTGGCTCCGTTTTCATTATATATAAAATGACGATGACGTGATTGGGTTATTCATTCTATTCACGGATTCTTTTAATATTTCGTTTTCAGTCTTCATTCTTCATCTGTTGTATTCTTTCCCCTGCTTTCCATTCAGATATTCATACTTTCTCTTTATCGTGTTATATATATATTTTTTTTGTCTTTTGGCTTCGTTGCGCTCTCTCTCTCTCTCTCTCTCTCTCTCTGCTCTCATTTTCACTCCCTTCTGCTTTTCTCGAATATTTGCATTCCTTTCTCCTTGTCATTTTTATTTTTTTCTCTCTTTTACTCTTTTCATCACTCCTCCTCCTCCTCCTCCTCCTCCTCCTCAGTGTACTCGTCTCTAGTCTCTTCATCACTATTATCCTGTCTTGCCTCCCTGCCACCTGCTCCACCTCTTATTCTTCGTCTTCCTCTTCCTCCTCTTCCTCCTCCTTCTCCTTCTCCTTCTCCTTCTCCTCCTCCTCCTCGGTCCTCTCTTTCTCTTTCCAGTGTCTCCTCTACCTTCCCTTATATATATCTTCCTCCCAGTCCATTTTTCTCCCCTTCTTCCTTCTCCTCCTTCTCCTTCCCTTCTCCCATGCCTGTTCCTCATCCCAAGAGTCTTCATCTCCAAGGCACCAATCACTGTCTTGGAGATTTTTTTTTTTTTTACCTCGCAAAAACTTCGTCAATTATTAGGGGATAAAGCGGAGATCTGTCTTTCTGTCTCCACTCCTCTCTGTCTGTCGCTCTTTACGTCTCTGCTGCTAGTGATGGAGAGAGAGAGAGAGAGAGAGAGAGACAGACAGACAGAGACAGACGGACAGGCAGACAGACAGACGAACAGACAGAAAAAACACCGACAGTCAGGAAGACACGACATAAACAGAAACTAGCCTACACAGACAGACCGATAGACAGACAGATCAACAGAGAGAGAGAGAGAGAGAGAGAGAGAGAGAGAGAGAAGCCATGAATGAAGAAATATTAATTGCTTATTTCTTTTTAAAATATGCACAATAATCTATGACACTAACTCACAAACAAGTAGTAATTAATCCCACTGGAATATCATGTTTGGGTATCAGGTTGTCTGTAACTGAATATAGCGGTGAGTGAACCACGATAACTGCTTTTGAACGGTTGAACAGATATAAATCTATTAATTATATGGCCATAGTTAATGACCCAGGCGGTTAGTATGGAATTTCAGTAGTTGGATGAGCCATATTGCAGGCAGTCATGTGAACAGGAGATAATGATCTGAAAATTGTCATTATGTAAACATTTCATATACGGTTTACATATTTCCGTAATATTTCCCATACAGTCCCATACACACAATATAATTTTTTTTCCCATAGTTGGCTAGTGATTTCAGGCATTCATATTTCAAAATTTAGTAATATATATAATGATCAGTAATGCTTTGAGCAACCTACATGTTAACAAAGTATCTTTTTCCTGTTAACTGAAAATATATATCCTATATAACGCAGGCTCAGCTGATTTAAATGATGCACAAGGATGATACAGCACCTTCTTTGTAACTCTTGTCCTTTGCCAGGCCAGATGTTAATTAAAAGTCATAATTCTTATTTTGCAACAGCCTTTGTGATTACTCTCCTACCGGTACTAGTTTAATTTTGATATGCAAACTCTGAAAACCCCAACAAAAAAGTCCTTATAAGTAGATCATATTTCTTATCTATAATCTGTGACAAAGACCAGTTAACAACATTTTTTATATACCATCATGTAGCTTGATCATTAAGGATATTGTCTAGATATAAGTAAATCTCTTAATTTGTTTGAGGACCTACTAAATTGCAACGAGACCTGTTTATGGATAAGAAATTATATCATGCAGGAAAATCATACAGACAGTAATAAAGCATGACATTGGTGGTCTGTTTCTTCTTCCTTACATATTGTCGTATAATAAATATTGGAGTTTACCAGCCAAAGATGATATTAAAGCAATTTTTAGTGTAGGCAGTCAAGATACATTATTAGTTCCATAGCAGCAGCCTTTCGCCTCTGTTAGACATACTCTCAGCAACAATATAATAATGAAATAAACTTAATAACGGAAGGAGGACAAGGAAGTGGCAGGGGTAAACAGAGACGGGGAGTGGAAGGAGGCAGATGAGAAGGTGAACTAGGGAATGATAGAGAGGAGGACAGTAGGCAAATGAGGAGAGAGAAGGGTAGATGAGGAGGGAGACAGAGGAAGATGGGCAGTGTGTGTGTGTGTGTGTGTGTGTGTGTGTGGAGACAGAGGAAGATGGGCAGTGTGTGTGTGTGTGTGTGTGTGTGTGTGTGTGTGGAGACAGAGGAAGATGGGCAGTGTGTGTGTGTGTGTGTGTGTGTGTGTGTGTGTGTGTGTGTGTGTGTGTGTGTGTGTGTGTGTGTGTGTGTGTTTTTCTCGTAACCCGACTCCAGCTCTCTTCTACCCAATCTTCTTTTACGACTTAAAGATTCACTCCTGTCCTCTCTCTCTCTCTCTCTCTCTCTCTCTCTCTCTCTCTCTCTCTCTCTCCATTTTATTACAACATTATTTCCTTCTTCCCTGATGCCTTTCTCACTCTGATTAATATTTTCTTACGCCTGTTTTCTCACAAGTCCGTCTCTCTCTCACAGTCTCTTTCTCTTTCCTTCTTTCCGGCAAGTCAGTCAGCTTCCTCTTACCAGGTTTATTTACCCTCTCTCTCTCTCTCTCTCTCTCTCTCTCTCTCTCTCTCTCTCTCTCTCTCTCTCTCTCTCTCTCTCTCTCTCTCTCTCTCTCTCTCTCTAACCTAATTTTCAAGACGCCAAAGCAAGCAAGAGGCAGGAGCTTGAAATTCCACTCTCCTCCTGCCAGTCCTTTCCTTGCTTTACTCTCTCTCTCTCTCTCTCTCTCTCTCTCTCTCTCTCTCTCTCACACACACACACACACACACACACACACACACACACACACACACACACACACACACACACACACACACACACACACACACACACACACACACACACACACATTCTGTTTCACTCATGCATCAGTATCATGTTTGCCTTGTCACTTATCTTGTCGCTCTCTCTCTCTCTCTCTCTCTCTCTCTCTCTCTCTCTCTCTCTCGAGTATTCACTTTCCCAACCAATCTTACTCTTCAGTCGCGTTCTTTTCCTTCGCACGATCCATCACTCTTACTTGTCCTCTATTCCTCTTATTTTCCCGGTTCAAGAGTGACAGACATTTCCTCTTCCTCCTCTTTTACACATCTTTCCCTCATTGTGCTCTTAGTGTTCGCTTGCTTATCCACTCTCTCCACTCTCTTTAACTCTCTTTCCTCTCTCTTTTTTCCATTATCTCCTGGCCAACTCTTCCTTCTCCTCTTTTCCTCTCTCTACGTCTCACTTTCCTCCTCAGTGACAATCTCACTCATGCATCAGTATTATGTCTGACCCGTCATCTCTCTCTCTCTCTCTCCCTCTCTCTCTCTCACCCCGGCATCAAAGGGGCGTGACGCAAACCCTTATCTTGCAACCAAACTCTCCTTCATATTCAGGAACTTGGCGCTTCTGAAACTATGGCCTTCGCTCCTGGATTTACCTCGTCAATATGGTTTTGCGTATATTTCCTTTTTCTGTTTAGTCTCCCACAACGCGATGTAGAGCCACTTAATAATCATCTCATGTACTATAGTCCTTTTACCCTAACTTGGTCTAGATTTTCGTCGTTTCGTAGCCTAACTCATGATCAGAGAGACAGATCTACTACTCTCCTTTCTTTTCATAACATTGCTTTGTGACTAGCGCAGTACTGTATATTAGTGTTAATTTTATTTTTTTTGCTACAATTCAGTATACAAATTAAAGAGATGGCGATTTTAGGCCATGTTAAAGTAAAATTAGTTTTGTAGTAGTAGTAGTTGTAGTAGTAGTAGAAATTGTTGTTGTTGTTGTTGTTGTTCATTCTGTAGTCCCAGGTTCATCTCAAACGTGAACCCGATGAACTGCAGGCTGATGTTGCTCTCTCTCCGGCAATCCACCATCCTTCTCTCCGAGGATAGGAAGGGAGTCGAGGTGATATTTGTACGGTATAACCAGATAGCTCCACCACTGATTTGTATCCGTGCCACCGTAAGAAGGCATCCCTCTTCACCAACGATCTCTAGTAAGGGAGAATTAAGGCTGAGTATGATCCCTTCTGCACGAAATATCTCCCTCTCCCCCCCAAAAAAAATAAATAAATAAATAAATAAATAACCTGGAACTCAGGAATATGATAAAGATTAGCCTACGTCACCTTTTTGAAGAAGTAAAAAATAAATAAATGAGGGCAGCCCGTAAATCGCACTCCACTGGAAACTCAACTGGCGGCGTCTTATGTGTTTCGGGGACGGCTCAGACTGCTGGTGTGGGCGTCAGTGTGGCAGTAGGAGAAGAAAAACGAATTAATGTTGCACGATAATCGCCCGTCAAGGTGGAAGAGGAGCGTCATGTGGCCACCCTGCACATCAGCTTCAGCGTTTTTGAGTGAATCCTGAATATAATCAAAATTTTTCGCCGCGTTCCAAAAAATTGGGTTGCCTAATATGCTTATTTTCTTGCGTCTTTATAAAGCTTGCTAACACTCCCATGCTCCCAGGGCTTACTCTCAGCTGAATAAAATCGTCTGGTGTTAGCTGAAATCGAGCACTAGAGTTATCCCGACGATGGATAGGTTAATGGTTACAATCCTAACGAATGGGATAATTGAGATTCTTTTTTTTTTTTTTTTTTTTTTACAGTTATTTGCTAGAGTTTACATCCGGAGAATGGTTGGGGTTTACTGTTCACATTGTACCACTCAGGGATGAAGGACGGGTCACTCATCACCTTCAATGTCACGACGAAGTAGGCTAGCCCCAGGTGACCACGCTACTGATGGGACAGTAAAGGAAAGAGCGATAGATAAAAAAAATAAATATCGCCTGCAGTTTGCATGGATAGGACATCGAATTGCGTTTAAAAGAGTGATAGGGTTTAGGAAGCTCTCTCTCTCTCTCTCTCTCTCTCTCTCTCTCTCTCCTGGGTTCTGTCAATAGATTATCCCCTTTCAGAAAGAACTTGTCTTCTCATCGCTTTCATTCAGCTCTGTATTACAAGAGTCAATACGTCTTCAAAGGACTGAGCTTCTTCAAAGGTTAAATCGAGTCGAACGTCCAATTCACTTATTTTATTTTATTTCTTTTTTATACATTTTACCCACTTATAAACCAACGATATTCCAGCATCCCAAGCTTACCTGATTTTTCGGCTTCCAGCGTACTAAAAAATTGGGTTAAAATACGCTTAAATGGTTTCCTCATGTTTACCGCGCCGCCACTCCACTCCCACCTCCACTCCCAACTCCACTCACAGCTCCCTCCTTGCCTACGCTCCCACACCACCACACTCCACTCACAGCTCCCTCATATTTCATCCCTGCTTTTACTTACTTCATAAATCTCCCAGCCACTTGCATCCACCTCAAGACCTTGCCCAATTTTCTTCCACCGATATGAGTAATTTCCTTTCTCAGTTTCTTTACGGGGTTAGTCTTGTCTCTGATTCTGCTCTCTCTCTCTCTCTCTCTCTCTCTCTCTCTCTCTCTCCCTCTCTCTCTCTCTCTCTCTCTCTCTCTCATTGCTCCTTCTTCTTCTTCTTCTTCTTCTTCTTCCTCCTCCTCCTCCTCCTCCTCCTCCTCCTCCTCCTCCTCCTCCTCCTTCTCCTCCTTCTCCGAAAACAGCGAGTTGTAGTAAACGGAAAAGATTCCAAATGGCGTAATGTGATTATTGGCGTTCCCCAGGGCTCAGTACTTGAACCAATACTTTTTATTATCTACATAAACGACATAGATGAGGTGTTAAATTGTAAAATATCCAAATTTGCTGACGATACTAAAATAAAACAACAAAGTAACTACAACGTTACAATGGCAGCAATTACAGAATTACCTTAATACATTGGCAAGCAGGGCAGAAAAATGGCAAATGAAATTCAACATAGAAAAATGCAAAGTACTTCTTATGGGAAATAACAACGCCCATGCGAATATTAAAATGAACAATATCCAGTTATCAAATACAGACAATGAAAAAGATTTTGGTGTTATAATATCAAATGACCTAAAACCGAGTAGGCTAAGCAGTGCACCGATGCAATTAAAACTGCAAACAAGTTGGTTGGTTTTATTGGAAGAACTTTCGGGTTTGAATCGGAAAAGTCATACTTGCATTGTACAACTCGCTAGTGCGCCCCTATCTCGAGTATTGTGTGCAATTCTGGTCTTCGTACTACAGAGAGGACACAGAAAAATTGGAGAAAATACAGCGAAGAATCACAAAAATGATACCTCGACTGAGAAACAAACCCTATGAGAAATGCTTTGAGAACTTAAATTATATATTCAGTCTATCGAAACGCTTGATAAGAGGTGAACTTACTGAAGTTTTCAAAATCATGATGGGATAGGACAACTTAGACCTGAATAAATATTTTGAAATAAACTGGTCGAGTCAAACCAGGAGTAACGGCTGCAGAATTATGGTAAAGCGTTTCCAATCCCATGAAGCAAAATACTTCTCCTTCAACAGGATCGTAAATATCTGTAACAGGTTACCCTCGGATACCGTGAACAGTGTCTCCATTAAGACATTTAAAAACAAAATAGACAAGTACTTGTACAAGAATCCCCAGCTGACTCTGTTTCAGTCCTGATAACTTACTTTTACCAGCTACGCATAAGTTCAGTACCCTCCTGTCTACAAGACACTCCATAAACTTATCGTACCTGTACATAGCGTCGCTTCACGTCAATATATATTTATCAATTTATTAAATGCAAATTCAGCGGTATGAGCACAGACTAGGATCTGCACGGATAACCCTGTGTTAATGGCCACAACTCTTACTTTAGATCTGTGATGGACTGTGTATCACTGAGGGTCCCTGTTGGTTAAGTGACCACGATCGGAATTTTTTTTAATGTACCAGGGGTCACTGCTTCAGGAGGTAACTTGTGTACTTGTCATGCATGGGAAGGTTCCTTGTCACAGTGGAGTGAACGGAGCTGAGGCCTGATTGACTGCTGCCTACCTTAAAAGTGCCAGACAAGGCTGCGGCACTACCCTTGAATATCCATACTGTGCACTGTGCAATTTCCACACTGTCTTCAGACGCCCCATTAACTCACCATACCTGTGCATAATGTCATGCCTAATATATTATGTATTTGATTATTCATTTTACTTTATTACTTTCACATTCAGATAGCATATAGATAAAGTATTAGAGAATGTAACTTTTCAGTCTTTCCCGTGAAATTTCCATGTCAGTTTTTCCATGCTGCATGGTGGTCTTTCTCACTTTTTTCCTGGAGGGTTTGGAGGCTGGGGGAGCCTTCTTGCTCTACTATCCTTATCCTTCAGCATGTAGAATTAGATCTTGTAGCTAGTCATAGTCTACTCTGTAACTAGCAGCCTCGAAAAGACCATAAGGTCTGTTGCTGTTTGCTTTCCTTTGTATTACTTTGTATTCCTCCTCCTCCTCCTCCTCCTCCTCCTCCTCTTCTTCTTCTTCTTCCTCCTCCTTTTTCTTTTTCCTCGTCCTCGTCGTCGTCCTCGTCGTCGTCGTCGTCGTCCTCGTCCTCCTCGTCCTCGTCCTCCTCCTCCTCGTCCTCGTCGTCGTCGTCCTCCTCCTCCTCCTCCTCCTCCTCCTTCTTAATCTCGTGTCTCGTGCATTTAGTGGTGTGGTGATGAAAGTCAATGTAGCAACGTAATCTAACACTCCCTCACCCCTCCCACACACTCCCCCACCCCTCCCACACACTCCTCCACCCCTCCCACACACTCCCCCACCCCTCCCACACACTCCCCCACCCCTCCCACACACTCCCTCATCCCTCCTACACACACACACACTCCCTCACCCCTCCTGCACACACACACACTCCTCCACCCCTACCACACACTCCCTCATCCCTCCTACACAAACACACACACACACACACACACACACACACACACACACACACACACACACACACACACACACACACACACACACACACACACACACACACTCCTCCACCTCTACCACACACTCCCTAACCCCCCCACATACATTCTGTCACACCTCCCACACATTCCATTAACCATCGCACACAATTCGTCTCACCCATCACACTCCGTCACCCTTCTCACACACTCCCTCACCCCTTCCACGCACTCCCTGACCCCACCCACACACTCCCTCTCACCCCCTCACACTCACTTACCCCTTCTACACACACTTCCTTACCCCTCTCACACACTCCCGCACCCCTCCCACACACACTTCCTCACCCCTCGCACACACACTTCCTCACCCCTCCCACACATTCCCTCACCCCCCCACACACACTCCCTCATCCCTCCCACACACACTTCCTCACCCCTCCTACACACACACACTCCCTCACCCCCCCACACACACTCCCTTACCCCTCCCACACACACTTCCTTACCTCTCCCACACACACTCCTCATCCCTCTCACACACTTGCTCACCCCTCCCACACACACACTACCTCACCCCTCCCACACACACACTACCTCACCCCTCCCACACACACACTACCTCACCCCTCCCACACACACTCCCTCACCCCTCTCACACACATTCCCTCACCCCTCCCACACACACTTCCTCACCCCTTCCACACACACTCCTTACCCCTCTCACACACACTTCCTCACCTCTCCCACACACACTCCTCACCCCTCTCACACACACTCCCTCACCCCTCCCACACACACTCCCTCACCCCTCCCACACACACTCCCTTACCTCTCCCACACACATTCCCTCACCCCTCCCACACACACTGCCTCACCCCTCCCTTACCCCCAGACAAATAGAGACAGTAAGAGAGACAGTTTACGTCTCTCTTAAGGAAAGTGAGTGGACTGCAGCTTCTACACTCTCACTCTTCTTCATTCTCACTCTTCTTCACTCTCACTCTTCGCTGTTACTCTTCTTCACCTTCACTCTTCTTCACTCTCATTCTTCACTCTCACTCTTCTTCACTTTCACTCTTCACTCTCATTCTTCACTCTCACTCTTCTTCATTCTCACTCTTCTTCAGTTTCACTCTTCTTCATCTTCACTCTTTTTCACTCTCACTCGTTCACCTTCACTCTTTTTCACTCTTCTTCACTCTCACTTCTTCACCTTCACTCTTCTTCACTCTAACTCTTCTTCACCTTCACTCTTCTTCACTCTCACTCTTCTTCGCTCATTTCAACTCACTCTCACTCTTCTTCACTCTTATTCTTCACTCTCACTCTTCTTTACTCCTTCACTCTCACTCTTCTTCACTCTCATTCTTCACTCTCACTCTTCTTCATTCTCACTCTTCTTCAATTTCACTCTTCTTCATCTTCACTGTTTTTCACTCACTCGTTCACCTTCACTCTTTTTCACTCTTCTTCACTCTCACTTCTTCACCTTCACTCTTCTTCACACTCACTCTTCTTCACCTTCACTTCTTCACTCTCACTCTTCTTCACTCATTTCAACTCACTGTCACTCTTCTTTACTCCTTCACTCTCACTCCTCTTCACTCTCACTCTTCTTTACTCACACTCTTCATCACTCTAATTCTTACTCACCTTCACCCTTCTTCATTCCCACTGTTCTTCACAAATTCTTACTCACTCTCACTCATCTTCGCCCTCTTCTTCACCCACTCTTCGTCACCAACACTTCTCTCTCACACTTCTTCACTCTTACTCTTCTTTACACTCTTCACTCTCACACTTCTTCACTCTAATGCTTACTCACTGTGACTTCTTCACTCTAACTCTTCGTCACACTCACTTCTTCACTCACACTCTTCTTCACTCACACTCACTCTTCTCCCTCTCGTCTTCACTCACTCTTCTTCACACACCCATTATTAAGTACCAACACAATACCATTGTCGTTTATATATATATATATATATATATATATATATATATATATATATATATATATATATATATATATATATATATATATATATATATTTTACGTGTCCGACTCTGGGCAAAGGCGTCAGGGCCTATTTCCTGGGGACAGTGACCTATCCCAAGGCCCAGTAGTCCTCCTACACCTCCATATGTCACCACTTCGGCGCTAACACCCACCATCCATATTGAATACATGCTAGGGCTGTCTTATACAGGACTGGTGTATTGGTATTAGCGGGGGTATTTTTACGACATGTCGGCGGGTCATCTGGTAGATCAGGAAAGTCTACTTTTTAGGAAATTCAAATCCTTAAACTGTTCCCTGCCCCAGCCGGGATTCGATCCTGGGTCCATTAGGACCGCAGGCCGCCTCTCTACCAATTCAGCTGATCGAGTTCACCTTGCTGGGCTTAAATTAGAACACCACCCAGCCTTCCTAAGCCACCATGACCAGTCCTTCTTCCCTGAGTGGTATAATGTGAGCGGTAAACCCCAACACTGCACTGTAAGAAGCAGACGTAACATAACGGTTTAAGGAATCCGTAAGACGACCCCATAAGAGAGGTTGCTTGTTTGCGGTCAACGGGCCAGCTCACACCAACACCCATCACCATCATTATAAAGCCTTACACGTATACCCAATAACTTCCATGTTTATCTATTCATTTTTTCATTCATTTACGCAGCAGCAACAGACACTTGTTCTAACTCACTCACTCACCGACTAACTCACTCACTAACTCACTGTTTCACCGACTAACTCACTAATTCACTCACTCACCGACTAACTCACTCACTCACCGACTAACGCACTCGCTCACTCCGTCTAACACACTCACTCACTCGGACTCACTGGCTTCATCCATTATGCCTGTCTAACCCTCCTGAAACCTCCATCTAATGTACTCATGTTTTTACTCTCTCTCTCTCTCTCTCTCTCTCTCTCCTCCCAGACCAACCTTTCCTAAATCCCACTCCTCCTAGCTTCCCCCAGTCCTGAATTAAAAATAGAGAGAGAGAAAGAGGAAGAAGGTGCAAGAGGGTTGAGGGTAGGATGAGAATAGTAGAGATGACTGGGAGAGGATTAGAGAGAGAGAGAGAGAGAGAGAGAGAGAGAGCGGAGGAGGAGACGGTTGAAAGAAGGAAAGGGAATTAAGAAGCATTTGAAGCGAGAAAGATATAAAGATACGCGGAAAAAAACTAGCAGTATAGAAAGGAGAGAGAGAGAGAGAGAGAGAGAGAGAGAGAGGTAAGTGTGAGACTGATAAAGACTTCGGTTTAAGAGTTCTGATTAACCTCTGCCTCACCTCAAAAGGTAAACACGGCGTCTTTCCTTCCTGCCCCTACTGTGTGTGTGTGTGTGTGTGTGTTTATCAATTTATCATGCTACCTATGTGTATATGCCAATGTCTCTCGTTATTAGCGTACTATCACTATTATTCTCATTGTCAGTCATTGTCACTATCAATCGCTGTCTATCGGTCTATCTGTCTATCAGTCTATCTGTCTATACGGTATGTCTGTCTAGTACATATGTCTGTCTATATGTCTGTAGTCTCTAACTGTCTTTCTGTCTGTCTGTCTATCTATATTTATTTCTATCTTTCCAACCCTTCTCTGGAAAGTAAACTGTTTATTAAAATTATTGCATGTAACTCTTTTATACACTCTTGGTTTCCGTGTCTCACTCTCAGTCTTCACTCTGCCTCCACGCTCACTAGCTTCATTTTCTCTCACGCTCACTCTCTTCACTCGCATCATTTTCACACACTGTCTTCGCTCTCATTTCATGCACTCTCTCTACAGTTACTCACTCGTCTTTTTTGTGGCTTCCTTACGTTCTCCGGATCCTCTCTCTGCTTCTTGATCCCTTTTCCAATCACGACTCTCTCTCTCTCTCTCTCTCTCTCTCTCTCTCTCTCTCTCTCCACACGACAATTTTCAGCTCACAATACATTTTTCGAGCAGGAAGAGTTAACTGTACCTTTCATTAACGCCTTTTCTACAACCAGTCTCTCCAAACCTGAATAAAGGAAAAAAAATCGGCCTTTACATTCAATCAGCAAAAGTATAACACGAGAATAATGGACGTCCGCGGGCTGAAAGGGTTAACGAATACAAAATCAATAGAGTTCTTTATTGTATTGCATTTTTGTTCGTTTACCCCTTCACTCTGACGGCTCTGTATCTGTTTCGTTCCTTCCATCTCCGGACAATTTTATTCAGCTTATGGATTGGCTTTTTAAACTAGAAGGGTTAGATAAAGCCTTCACTAACTCCTTTATTGCTTGAGAGTCTTCCTAAGTACAAATCATCCAATGGTAGCAACAATCTATCCATCTGTCTATCTATTGCCAGACGCCTCAATCCCGTAATGGGTGGCCACAAACAGATCGCTTCTATGTCGCCTTGTCCAATGCCACTTCACTGCCTTGTTCCCAGCTCACACCCTCCTCTCTCTCATATACCTCTCCACTCCATCCCTCCATCTCATCCTAGGCCTCCCTCTCCCTCTTCCCCCTCCTCCTCACTCGCATACACTCCTTGTTAGTCTCTCAACAATAAAGCGCACAATACGTCATCAGATTCAGTGAGTTAATGAGTGAATAAAGGATGGACTGAAAACTTACTGACTCGTTAATATGTGGTGTATCCGTGAAACATGCATACACAATAAGTCAACAATATATGGAACTGGGTGTACCA
Source organism: Coenobita brevimanus (assembly GCF_032717465.1). NCBI lineage: Eukaryota > Metazoa > Arthropoda > Malacostraca > Decapoda > Coenobitidae > Coenobita > Coenobita brevimanus. The sequence goes on from NC_136959.1 coordinate 51,253,599, forward strand.
TTAGGTGTAGCTGGGATTAATGTGTACAGTGTAAAAGGGTACACGTGAATTTCAAGTACGTAAATTATTCAGCAGTACAAATTAATGGTATCTGCATGGAAATTAGGTACAGCTAGGGGCATAAGTTCGCGTGCCATTGATCTGCGTCTGCTTCACGCTTTGGGCTTGCTCATCACACTCCTCCCTGACGCTTCATACGACTGAAAATCATCTATGGGCAAAAAAATATATCAAGTTTCTTTTAGTACAGAATTATGTGTCAGCATAGATAAGTGCAGGAAGTAAGACATGAGGCAAACTTTTATTTCTGACTACCGTGTAGTCCAAAGTTAGAGTTCATTATGGAAACTAGGTGTACTTTTTCCGGACTATCAGGGAATAAACGTAACAAACATATGTACTCCTTTAGGGCACACGGAAATATACAGTACATCAGCAGAGTACTTAACCCAGTCATACTCAAGGTAACTATGATTTTATTCCAATTAAAGGTAGACAGTCTAGTTCAGGTGAGAATGATGATAAGAACCTGAGAGTGTTTATGAAATAGCGGGTACTGGGATGTGGATGTAGAGGCGAGGTTTCCAGAAGGTGAAAGGAAGGAGGGTGTACGCATAAGAAACAGAGGAAAAGAGGGTGTGTAGATACGGGAAGAAGAGAGAGTGTATAGGAATGGGGAGAAGAGAAAGGGGGCCTAGTATGAGGACAGAGGATGTGTAAAAATGGAGGAAAGAGAAGAGAGAGGGTGCCTAGAAGTGGAAGGAAGAGAGACGATGTGTAGAAATGACGGAAAAAGAGGTGTGTGGAAGTAGGGAGAAGAGGGAGGGTGTGTAGAAAAGGGAGAAAGAGAGAGAGAGTGTGTGTAGAAATGTGCAAAAGAGAGAGTTTGTATAAATGGGGGGAAGAGAGAGGGTGCATAGAAATGAGGGAAAGAGAGAGAGTGTGTAAAAACAGGGAGAATAGAGAGTGTAGAAAAGGTGGGATGAGAGAGAGTTTGTTGTAGGAACAGGGAGAAGAGAGAAAGTGTGTAGAAACGGGAAGAAAACAAGAGGCCTGGATGTATGAATGGGGAGAGAAAGCGTGCACAAAAATGGAGTACACGCAGAAAAGCCATAAGTCATAGTGATAGAGATTACAGAGGAAATGTCAGAGAGAAGCGAGATACTGACTCTAGATATAGGGAAATAGATTACAGAAGATTAAATGCTGGAAAGAACTAATATGAGGATCCTGAGGTAGACAATTGGAAGATCACTGGGAGATTTGTTGGGGAGTAACAAAAAGGCAAGTAGGTGTGACCAAAGTAGTGACAAGATCAGAGAAGACAGACTCAGGTGGTGCGGCCATAAGGTACGGAGAGAGGAAGCAGAAGCAATCAAGAAAGCCTAGAGGGAACCAATAGTTGGAAGATCAAGAAGACGGCAGAGGGTGAGGTGGGAGGATGGAGTGGAGATGGAAGAACAAGAGGTTGAGATGGAGTGATGAAGTGGAGAGTAATATGGATGGAGATGAAGGGACAGAGCGGATGGCAGAAAGGTGGAGGTGGAGGGATGGAGTGAAGTGGAGAGGGACATGAGAGGAGGGAAGAGATAAAGAGGAAGGCAGAGGCTGATGTGAAGGAGTGGAGTGGAGGACATGAGTGTAGACAGAGACCAGGAAAGACTGAGGTTAAGGTGGAGAGATGGAGTGACGAGAGACATGGGAGAAGATGGAGAGATCATGAGGAAAGCAGTGAGTGAGGTACAAGAATGGAGTGGAAAGGTACATGCTTGATGGAGATTTGACAGAGGAAGACGCGGAGGACAGAAGGAGATGGAGAAAACTCATCGAGAAAATATAGTTTAGAAATAGGTTAGCGAAGGAACGGGGTATAGAGGAATAGGTCAGAGTCACACTGTTCAGTGAAATAAGAAGAAATATAAAACATGGAGAGGATGGAGGGCGAGAGACTGACAAGGAGTGTGTATGTGAGTGAGGTGGAGGCCAAGGATGAGATGGAGGGATGGAGTGGAGAGGTATATGTAAGGGGTGTGTGTGAGCTGGGAGCAGGGCAGTGAAATGGCGGGGGACAGGGCGACATGGAGGCGAATTGTTTGTGGTCACCTCTTGGGATTACGGCGTCTGGCAATAGATAGATAGACAGATGAAACATGACGTGGTTAAAACAGAAGTACAGGAGAAACTGGATGTATGAATTGGAACGAAGAGAAAGATTGGTTGCACTAAACTGTAACGAAAGAAAAAGTGTAAAGAGATAAGGGAATGAGTGAAATTGAAAGAGAATAGAGACTAGTGTGAAATGAATTAGGTGGAAGAGAACGGTAAGGTACAGAGATATACAGGAGGCGTCCGGTATAGTGAAATAGAACGAAGAGAGAGCAGTGTGATAATGCAGAGTGAGGAGTAACATAGAGACGCGAGATGCAGTGAAAAGACACACACACACACACACACACACACACACACACACACACACACACACACACACACACACACACAGAAATAAACAGAGAGAGAGAGAGAGAGAGAGAGAGATCATAGTTTTTTAGTCCTTTCAGCCCAACGATATGCATTGTTATTTTCTATTTCCAGAAAATTTCATGCACTATTTAATAGACTTCCCTTACTGGAGAGCTTAGATGTAGCACTGATTAGCACTTTCACCCCCTAGAGGGCCTCCTTAAGCTGAACAAAGTCGTCAGGAGGAAGGAAGACTAAACTAAACTGTCACCGGAGCAAAGGGTAAGGAAATAAGGTGGAGGGAAATATCGTATGGAGAAACTGTGATCCTCTTGGTGTGTAGGAAAAGGGCAGGACCTGTTGCATACTGGAGGGTGGGTGAGGTGCCAGGGCGGGGGGCATGTTAACACTGGCACACCACGGCACGACACACCCTTCCCACCCTCCCCTGCCACCCACCACACCACCCACCTCACTCCCTCACTCGTTCGCACACTCTTCGCCTCTCCACTCACACTCTTCCCACTCTCCCCTGCCACCCACCACACCCCCACCACCCCACTCACTCACCTACCCACCACTCCACTCACTCCTCGACCGCCCCACTCACACATCCGCACCCCATTCACACATCCCAGCATTCCATTTACTCACACCCCAGCACCCCACTCAAACGTCTAACACACACACACACACACACACACACACACACACACACACACACACACACACACGCACGCTGGTGCAGTGGTAACGTTCTCGCTTGCCAACTGGTGGACGGGAGTTCGCGCCTCGCTCAGGTTGCGAAAAAGTTTCACTGAAGAAGTGTGGTTACTGTCCCCCTTGAGCAAGGGGACGGGTGTGTGCGTGTGTGAAGGTCACAGCCTTGCCCTTAGATCGGACTATATGAGCTCTCAGCACCCTTCCGGGAGGGTAAAAGCTGACGATCACGACCATCAAGTGATCCTGACCGACCCGGTGAACACACACACACACACACACACACACACACACACACACACACAACCATACAAGACTCCCAAAATACTTTACATAAAACTTAACACTCCATCATACCACACGGCTCTCCCCACCTAAAAACCAATTGGAAAAAAAAAAAGAAAAAAAAAAAAAAAGCGCAATAAAGTTCGGCTTGAAAATACGAGTGGAAAAACGAAGGCCTGAGAATGCTTGCCAAGGTCGAGGTGAAAGGAGAGACACAATACCTGGCTAAGAAAGGCATCGCAATGGCCTCGGGGAAGTAGGCGAGGGGAAGGAGGGAGGAGACAGGTGGGGCTTCCAAGTGGCTGAAAACAAGCAAACTATTGTGAAGGGCGAGTATCTGAGGCAAGGAGAGGATAAACATTACTCTTTTCACTTTAACATGGCCTAAAAGTGCCATCTCTCCATACTGAACGGTTGAGTTATAATGATAGATTAACACAAAGAACATACCGTAGTGCTTTTCACAAACAATCGTTCTGGAAAGGATGTAGAACTGTAATATTATCTTATTTTGACAAACTATCCGGAAATGAAGGAAATTGGCAAGAAGCAGGAGGTAAAAACATGAGGAAATTGAGAAAAGGCAGTGAAAAGGAAGAATAATGAGAATATGGGACAGAGTGAACCCAAAACATGAAATAGAAGGGTTGAGAATGAAGGACAGCTGCTGAGAGTAAGAAGTGAGAGCAGAGGAAAAGGAGAGAGAAAAAAAAGAAAAGAAAAACAGAGCAAAGTTTCAGAATGACAGGAGGCAGGTAGCGGACTAAAGAGTAGGAAGTGACAGCAGAACGAAAGGGGGGAAAGGGTGCTGAGGTTAAAGGAACGAGGAACAGAGTAAGCATAGGCAATTAGAGAAGGCAGATAGGGAACCAGGAGAAAAGTTAGGGCAGGAAGTGAGAAAGCACAGGAGCAAGGAGTGAAGTTGGTAAGGGTAAGTGAAGGTACAGGAAAGGTATCGCATGAAGGTAGGCGAGGATAGAAGGTAAACAATGGTGAGGGCAGAGACAGGGAAGAGGTGAGGCCAAAGATTAGAAACAGGTAACGGAAGAGGCTGGAAACGACTGAGGGGAGAAACTGGAAATAGATGAGGAGAGAAGCAGAAAACAGGTGAATAAAGAGACTGGAAACAGGTGAGGAAGAGGCTAGAAACAGGTGAGAGGAGAGGCTGAAAACAGGTCAGGAGGAGAAACAGGGAGAGGCTGGAAATACGTGAGGGTATAGGCTGAAAGCAAATGAAAAAAGAGAGACAGGAAACAGGTGAGGATGAGACTGAAGACAGCTGAGGGAGAGGGTGGATACAGATGAGCGTAGAAAGTGGAAAAAGATGTGTAAAACAGGTGAGGGCAGTGGCTGGAAAATGATGAGGGAAGAGGCAGGAAACAAGTAAGAGCAGGGGCTGGAAAAAAGCGAAGACAGAGGCTGGAAACACTGATGGAAGAGGGTAGAAACTGGTGAAGGAAGAAGCTGGAAACAGATGAGGGAAGAGGCTGGAAATCGGTGAGGACAGAGGCTGGCAACAGGTTAGAGAAGAGGATGAGAAAAAGATGAAGGCAAAGGATGGTAGCAGGGGAAGGCAGAGGTAGGGAAAGGAGGCAGGAAGAGACAATAGAGGAAATGCAAGAAGTGACGGCAGAGGAGAGGAAGTATTTGACGGTGGAGGAGAGGTAGGAAGTGACGACAGCTAAAGCAGGGAGTGGGCAAGAGTGAGAAGGGAATGAAGAAAGGTGAGGTGGTGAACGAAGAAAGGTCAGGTAGGGAAAGAGGAATGGGGAAACGGAAAGAAGGGGGGTAAGGTAGGGGAAAAAGAAAGGTGTGACAGGATGTGACGGTGGGTGAGGATGAAGTGAAGAAGGGTGAGGCAGGAACTGAAGAAGAATGAAGTAGCGAGTAAGGGAAAAGAGGCAGCGAGGGAAGGAAAAGGGAAACGGAGGGTGAAGAAGAGGGATGCTTAGAGTTAAGGAGGGAGAGGCACGAAGAGAAGGAGGTTGAGGTAGGGAGTGAAGGAGGAGAAAGCACTGAGAGAAGGAGAGTGAGGGAGGGGGGAGACAGGGAGTGAGGGAGGGGGTAGGAAGGGAAGAGGCAGAATGTGACAGTAAGGGAAGAGGCAGAGGGTAACAACATGGGATGAGACAGGGACAGGCAGTGTGTGACAATAAGGGATGAGTCAAGGGAGAGGCAGAGGATGCCAAGAGGAGAGGCAAGGGAGAGGCAGAAGGTGACTACAAGGGTTGAGGCAGGGGAGCGGCAGAGGATGACAAAGGAAGAGACAGGGGACAGGCAGAAGGTGACGACAAGAGGTAAGGCAGGGGGAGAGACAGAGGCTGACAATAGGAGGTGAGGCAGAGAGGAGGCAAAGGGCAACAACAAGTGGAAAGACAGGGGAGAGGCAGAGGGGAAGCAAGGGAGAGGCAGGGGGGAGGGAGGGATGGAGGTGGTGGCGGTGAAGCATCAGGTGGAAAATCAAACTGGGTGGAAAGCCTGCAAAAACAATGATATTAGTGGGTGAGGAGGGTGTGGATGTGTGTGAGTGGGTCGGCGGGTGTGAGTGAGAGGATTGTTGGGCTTAGTGAACAATGATATTAGTGGGTGAGGAGGGTGTGGATGTGTGTGAGTGGGTCGGCGGGTGTGAGTGAGAGGATTGTTGGGCGGAGTGTGTGTGTGTGTGTGTGTGTGTGTGTGTGTGTGTGTGTGTGTAAGAGAGAGAGAGTGAGAAAGTGTGTGTGTGAGCGAGGGTGGGTCAACAGGTAAGGGTGGGAGGATATATGTGTGCGTGTGTGTGTGTGTGTGTGTGTGTGTGTGTGTGTGTGTGTGTGAGGTGTGTGTGTGTGAGAGAGAGAGAGAGAGAGAGAGAGAGTGAGCGAGGGTGGGTCAGCAGTTAAGAGCATGGGTGGGAGGATATATGTGTGTGTGTGTGTGTGTGTGTGTGTGTGTGTGTGTGTGTGTGTGTGTGTAAGAGAGAGAGAGAGTGAGAAAGTGTGTGTGAGCGAGGGTGGGTCATCAGGTAAGGGTGGGAGGATATATGTGTGTGTGTGTGTGTGTGTGTGTGTGTGAGCCAGGCCGCTGTGACGGAGGGACCTGCAGCTTTAAATGGATTCCGATCCCCTGGTTGGCACACCACCTGTAGCTCCCTCACCCTCACCCTGACACCACCTGTAGCTCCTTCACCCTGACACCACCTGTAGCTCCCTCATCCTGACACCACCTGTAGCTCCATCACCCTGACACCACCTGTAGCTCCCTCGCCCTCACCCTGACACCACCTGTAGCTCCCTCACTCTGACACCACCTGTAGCTCCCTCACCCTGACACTACCTGTAGCTCCCTCACCCTGACACCACCTGTAGTTCCCTCACCCTGACACCACCTGTAGCTCCATCACCCTGACACCACCTGTAGCTCCCTCACCCTGACACCACCTGTAGCTCCCTCACCCTGACACCACCTGTAGCTCCCTCACCCTGACACCACCTGTAGCTCTCTCACCCTGACACCACCTGTAGCTCCCTCACCCTCACCCTGACACCACCTGTAGCTCCCTCACCCTTACACCACCTGTAGCTCCCTCACCCTCTCCCTCACCCTCACCTTCACACCCCCTACCCACCTTGCTACATCATCTCACACTGTTCTCATGAGCACAGGAGAATTTCTTGTACCTCTTCCATTGTGTTTTATTTTACAGATTACTCTTTACTGTTTTATTTTCTTCTTTATCCCATACATGTCTTTGGTACACGGCATCTGCACAGACGACTTAATTAATTCTAACATAATTACCTGCCAGAAATAAAAATAAAATAAAGGGAAATTATTAGTGATGCTACTGAGGTGACGAGAACACGACTCATCCTTTATTAAACAGAAAATATGTGAAGATCAAGACCTGCATTCTCTTCGGGTAAGGAAGCTCCCTAACACCTTTTCTCCAGCGATTTGTTTTGTTTATTACACCTTACTGCCCTAGTGTGTTATACGAATCCGTCTAACATTGCCATACTCTGCATTGTCAACGCACGAGAAGATATTAACCAGTCATATCCCAAAATAAATCGCCAAGGAAAAGGTGTTAGGGAGCTTCTTTAACCGACGGGAATACGAACCCTTGACTCTCTCTCCATGTTAATCGATAGGCTTCAAACTCCTAAATATTCCAAGTAGCTTCCTTTTTAGGTCATTCGTGCTACTGCCAGACGATTTTATTTGAGAGAGGAAAGCCTGTTACTCTGAGGGATTTATTTAAGAATATTTAATGGCCCCGTTTTGGAGAGTCTATCCCAAGCTCAAACCAGTAATCAAAAGACAGCAAGAATTATAAAAAAAAAAAAAAAAAAAAAAAAAAAGTCCCCGGGCACAAAGGACTATAATTTGGAATCCATATTTTTGAGATGCCACATTTGCGCTATTTCTGGTTGGCAGTATGATGTCTTAAAAAATATGAAATGTGAGACGTTTCATGAAAATCTTTCAGAAATACAAATACAGTAATATGAATGATAGATAATAACACCTTTCTTCATGCACTCTCAGGCATGTCACTCTCATCCCATGCCATATTTCACACTAACGCTACGGACAGACTATGGAGGCTGATGGTGGACCGGGCTGAGTAGAGTGTTGAGAAATGTCACAAAACCCTTTTAAACATATGGCCATTGGCTTTCTAAAAATAATTTCATCCGTACTAAATGCTCTCAACTCTCCAACTCGAATTCTTCTCGCTCCTTCTGGCACCTTGCCAAAAACCTTTCTAACATCTTTACCTCATCATCCTTCCCTCCTCTTTTCTACTCTGATGGCTCTGTAGCTATTTCTTCTACTGATAAAGCAGGTCTCCTCGCTCAGACTTTCTCCTCCAATTCCACTTTAGACGATTCCGGTGCTGTTCCTCCATCACTTCCCCCTCTGACTTCCTCATGGCTGACATTAAAATTTCTTCAGCTGATGTATTTTCTGCCATCACAGGCCTCAATACTAATAAGGCATATGGGCCTGATGGAGTCCCTCCTGTTGTCCTCAAGAACTGTGTTTCTGTGCTTACACCCTGCCTAGGCAAACTCTTTCGCCTTTGTCTATCAACTTGTACCTTTCCTTCTTGCTGGAAGTTTGCTCTCATTCAGCCAGTCCCAAAGAAAGGTGACCATTCCCAAGACTCTAACTATCGTCCAGTTGCCTTAACATCCTGTATCTCAAAAGTTTTCGAGTCAATTCTTAATAGAAAAAAATAAAGTATCTTTCCTATCACAACCTTCTTTCTGATCGTCAGTATGGGTTCCGTCAGGGACGCTCCACTGGCGATCTTCTCACCTACCTTTCAGACTCCTGCATCCTCTTTTCTGGACTTTGCTGAAAGCTTTGCCATTGCACTTGACATCTCAAAGGCTTTCGATCGAGTCTGGCATAAATCTTTAATTTCCAAACTGCCCTCTTACGGTTTCTTTCCTTCTATCTGTGCCTTCATCTCTAGCTTCCTTTCTGGTCGTTCTATAGCCACTGCTGTAGACGGCCATCGTTCTTCTTCTAGATCTGTTAACAGTGGTGTTCCTCAGGGCTCTGTCCTATCACCAACTCTCTTCCTTTTATTCATCAATGACCTTCTAAGCTGTACATCTAACCCTATCCACTCATACACTGATGACTCCACCCTTCACCATTCCATTCGGTTCCCGCAACGCCCATCTCAGCAGTTACTTCAGCAAACAAGGGATGAGGCTATGGCACACCTAATGTCTGACTTGGCTCATATCTCTGACTGGGGTAAAAGTAATCTGGTTGTTTTTAATGCATCAAAAACTCAGTTTTTACATCTATTAACCAACAAAATCTCCCACAGGTATACCCACTAATGTTTAATAATATTCAGCTTAATCCTGCGTCATCCTTGAACATGCTTGGGGTTTCATTTACTCGAGACTTATCTTGGAAAAAGCATATTACATCTCTTGTAAAATCTGCTTCCAAGAGATTAGGTGTGCTAAGCCGACTCCGTTCTTTCTTTACCCCTGCACAATTGTTGACTCTATACAGGGGTTTAATCCGCCCCTGTATGGAGTACAACTCTCATGTGTGGGGAGGCTCCCCACATGCAGCTCTTCTCAATAGGGTGGAGTCTAAGGCTTTTCGTTTCATTAACTCTCCTGCTTTTACTGACTCCCTTCAACCTCGTCTCTTCGCCGCACTGTTGCATCTTTATCTCTTTTCTATCGCTACTTCAATGATCACTGCTCCTCTTAACTGTCTGCATGCATTCCTCCACTTCTGCGACGGACGCGTAGCACCCGTCTAGCAACAAACTCTCACCACTTTTCTGTCCAACTCTCTAATGCAGGAGTTAACCCTTACTCCCACCCCTTCATTTATGCAACAGGTCAACTCTGGAACTGTCTCCCTCTGTCTGTATTTCCAGCTTCCTATGATCTCCAGTCTTTCAAACGCAGTGTGTCCAGGCATCTCGAAATGATCGGATATTGAATTTGGCTCTCTCTTGTACGGTATTTTATTTTTCTCTTGGAAGGGACAATTTTGCAGGCGCGCGGCCTTAGGTTCCTTCTTCCACACACACACACTCACACACACACACACACACACACACACACACACACACACACACACACACACACACACACACACACACACACACACACACACACACAAAGTAGGCCATGTAATCATGTGGCACACGATCCCAACACTCTTAGAGGTTTTGAGGAGGTTGAGAAGGAGGAGGAGGAGAAAGAAGTAAAAAGAATAAGATGAAGAAGATCATCATGATTATGATTATGAAGAGGAGGGGGAAGAAGAGAAGAGTGATGTAAAGCGAAATCCGAAAAAAAAAAGTAAATGGAAGATGGTGGAAGAGGCAAGGAGGCAAAAGCAATGACATGGAAGAGGTGAAACGACGGAGAAAGTGGGGCAAAACAAAAAAAATAATAAAATAAAGAAATATTAAGAGTGAGGTAAACAACAATACTGAGGCAGTGTGCATAGACGTCTGCCTCAAAGTTTCCATTGTGTGTGTTTGACTCCACTTTTATTTTGGATTTCTGAAGCCGCTGCCTCTTTATGAAGCTGGCATCCAAAAATAAAAGGTTGAGATTTTTATTATAAGTCTTCGGCTGCAATTGTAGTGTGTGTGTGTGTGTGTGTGTGTGTGTGTGTGTGTGTGTGTGTGTGTGTGTGTGTGTGTGTGTGTGTGTGTGTGTGTGTGTGTGTGTGTGTGTGTGCGCGGAGAAAAAAAAATAGGGGAAGATAAATTTTTCGTACCCTCTAATCAAAACAGCAGCCAGAAATAACCAATGTTCTGCACTGACAAACACCATCCGACACCCACGGAAAGTCTGTGAAATTTACGAATAAATATGAACATACAGCGTTACACACATCACCATTTTACCAATAGAAAAAGTATACCTTGGCTAATTAGAGGCGACTGTCAGGTGTGAATCTACCGACAAGTTGGCCAGGGCGGAAAAAAGTTACCGCAAGCGTATCATATGTTGCGGAAGTTATCGTGAAGTTTTGATCTGTTTTCCTTCTTTCTTTTGTCCTACTGTCCTTCCTCCCTTCTTCCTTTGCTCGACTTTCCATCCTCCTTTCTTCCTTTGCTCTGCCTTCTTTCCTTCCTTCTTCCTTTGCTCTACTTTCCTGCCTTCCTTCTTCCTTTGCTCGACTTTCCTTCCTCCCTTCTTCTTTTGCTCTACTTTCCTTCCTTTCTTCGTACTTTCCTCTACATTCCTTCTTTCCTTCCTTCTTCCTTCTCGAATTTTCAGTTTATTATTCCCCACAATACCTATTTACCTTACCTAATTACTTTCCTTCCATCTTCTCTCTATTCCTACTTACGCATTCCTTACCTAACCTGTTTACCATTCCAGCTCCTCCGCCTTGCTCACCAGCCATCCCTTCCACTCGTTTCCACCCTTTTCTTTCTTGCAATATTTTCATTCCTATTTCATCGACTTTCACGTTTCTTCTGTCTCCCTGTATCACCTTTTTTTTTCCTTTCATTCCTTTACCCATTTAGCGTCCAGTCTATCTCTGCAATTCTTCTCTACCAAAATTTTTATATTTCTTTTATCCTGAAGGTAAGAGAGACACAAAAACACAAGAGAAGCGGCAGAACAATACGTCCCCAACCTCAGTCCGTCTTCATAATGGCAGATGATACAAAAGAATGTGGGAAAAAAAAAAAGAAGATAATGATATGAAGAAAATCGTGAGACATTTAAGGCTGAAATTCGGTCCTCTGACGTATTTTTCGCCTTAATTATTCGGCCACTATAGAGTTTCCTCAGTTTTAGGAGAGATTAATAGTAGTGTGGAGGTTAAGGAAGCCTGTACCTCATCTCGTAAAAAAAATAAAATCGTCAGTAGGTGGCAAGAAGAGAAACTTAAAAATGCGTCACCGAACTGAAGTCTTAAGAAACTATAGGACAGAAGTAGATATTGGGAGGGGAAGTGTGGTGGGATGAGGGAGCGAGTTGGGAATATCGAAAATGGTAAAGTAAAAGTGAAAGAAGCCAGGGAGCCACGTCAGGAAAGTTAGATTGGAGAAAGAAGATCGAAAGTTACCCAGTGCGAAGAGAGGGAGAGGAAAGGCGAGGCACGAGGAAGAAAATAAATGCGTTAAAGGGATATAAGATTGAAAGGAGCAATAAACACGAAAGAAGAGAAAAGGAAAACCATGGAGAGGAAAGAGGAAGTAAGGAGAGAGAGAGAGAGAGAGGATGGGCGAGGTAAGGAGAGAAGGCGTTGATGAGAGGAAAGTACATCAGAAGGGGAGCGAGGATGGGGCCAGAGTATGCCGGTGTAACACGAGAGGCAGAGGAGAGGTAGAGGTGAGGCAGAGGAGAAGCAAAGGTGAGGCAGGATGTGACAGAACTAGGTCACCATGCTCACTACTGCCTCCCTGGCTCCCCTTCTTGCTTCATTACCCTCTGCCTCAAGACCTCCTGCTTCACCAAGTACTGTATCTGCAACTCTTGTCTCACCATTTTCTGCCTTACCCGCTCTTGCAAACCAACTGTTCATGCACTAACTCCTGCCTCACCAACTCCAGTCCTGCCTCAGCAACTCTTACATCACCAAACATCACCAAATCCTGTTCTTTCTCACCAGCTTCTGCCTTACCAACTTCCGCCTCACCAACTCCTGCCTCACCAACTCCTGTCCTGCCTCACCAACTCCTGTCCTGCAACACAAGATCCTACTTCACCAGCTCCTGTCCTGCCTCACCATCTCCTGTCCTGCCTCACCAGATCCTGCCTCACCAACTCCTGTCCTGCCTCACCAACTCCTGTCCTGCCTCACCAGCTCCTGTCCTGCCTCACCAGCTCCTGTCCTGCCTCACCAACTCCTGTCCTGCCTCACCAGATCCTGCCTCACCAACTCCTGTCCTGTTTCACTAACTCCTGTCGTACCTCACCAGCTCCTGTCCTGCCTCACCAATTCCTGTCCTGCCTCACCAACTCTTGTCCTGCCTCACCATCTCTTGTCCTGCCTCACCAACTCCTGTCCTGCCTCACCAGATCCTGCCTCAGTAACTCCTGTTCTACCACACCAAATTCTTCCTCACCAACTCCTGTCCTACCTCACCAACTCCTGGCCTGCCTCACCAAATTCTGCCTCACCAACTCCGTCCTTGCCTCACCAACTCGTGTCCTTCCTTACCAACTCCTGTCCTGCCTTACCAACATCTGTCCTGCCTCACCAACTCCTGCCCTGCCTCACCAACTCGTGTCCTTCCTTACCAACTCCTGTCCTGCCTTACCAGCTCTTGCCCTGCCTCACCCACTTCTGTCCTGCCTCACCAACATCTGTCCTACCTCACCAACTCCTGCCTCACCCACGAAGGCGTTACGTCACTCTTATTATGCCCTGTCGTGTCATGCTTCATTTTTATCTGCTATTTAATACATAACGTTTTTCCGCCTAACCTAAACGTCCCTCTCCACTTGCCACCCTGCCTACCTTCTACCTCACTATAGTCGGCCTGTGTTCACCTGACGAAACCGAGCTACTTCCGCAACTTGAATGCAAAGTCGTATTTACGTGGAATTCGATGAGCCTTTGTTATGATTAGGAAATGACTCTCACTGGTTGCTAATCCAGCCAACCCTTCAGTCCAACCAACCCTCCAATCCAACCAACCCTCCAGTCTGACCAGCCCTCCAGTCTAACCAACCCTCCAATCTAACAACACTCCGCCATCGACTGAACTGAAAGGGATTAGGGATCGTCGTCAGGTTAGAACAAACGCACTAGAGTTGCAGCCTTGCCTCCCTGCATGTCTCCCACACTAACTGCTTGTGTGACTGCGTACTTCATCCTTTATTCACTGCCTTCCCTCCCTCCATCCATCCCTGCCTACCATTCTCCGGCCTGCCTCACCTTATATTCATTACCGTCTTTCCCTCCCTCCTTTCCTGACTGCCTACCTCATTCCTGCCTTACCCTAAATCTGCCTCACATTGCCTCCCCATTTCCATCTCCGCCTCACCGCCTCAACCCACGCCTCCCTCACAATATCTGTGCCACGTTTCCTGCCTGCAATCTGTCTGCCTTCCCACCTCACTTATCCGCTTGCCCCAAACGCCTTTACTTACTCCTCCCTCCTCCCTATCCCTCCCCCTATCTCCTCTCACTTTCCTTTCCCTATCCCTCCTCTTCTTACTTTCCATTCCCTCTCCCTCCTCCTTTCACATCCCTTTCCCTCCCCCTGCCTCCTCTCATCTCAGACTTTTTCTCTTCCCCCTGTCTCCCTACTCTTCCTACCTCCTTTAACCCCTTTCCTTTCCTCCCTCCTTCATCCCTTTCCCTGCCTGCTTTCACGTCACCCTTTTCTCCCCCTTCCTTACCTCTCAGCGCTTTCTCACATCCCTCCTCTCTCCTCGCTCCCTGATTCCCCTTTCCCTGACTCCCCTCTCCCTCCTCCCTCTCCCTGATTCCTCTCACCTTTCCCTTTCCCCCTTCCCTCCTTGCCTGCTCTCATACTTTTCCTTCTCTCCTTCCTAACTCCTCCCTCTTCCTACCTCATTTCCCCTCTTTCCCCCTTCCCTCTCCCTGACTCGTCTCGCCCTTTTAGTTCAATTTATCAGGTTACGTCATTTTATTAACCGGAAGTCTTGAGTTTGCACACCTGAGAATTTCTGCGACCACTGAGATTTACCTTCAGATGACTCCTTTCACTTTAATTCGGTTGTCTTTGCTCCTCCTGGTTGTGTCTTGAACGATGCAGTACACATTTTCTTGAGGTAAAACACTTCCTATGCAAGACGAACAGGCAAAGCAGCGTACAGGAAACATTGCATTCAAGATGATACAGGTTCCATAAGCTTACCATTCCAATACACAAACACGTTATTATTATTATTATTATTATTATTATTATTATTATTATTAGTAGTAGTAGTAGTAGTAGTGGTGGTGGTGGTGGTGGTAGTAGTAGTAGTAGTATTTGCAAACACCCGTAGCCTGCAAAATAATGTTCTGATATATAAACTCAGGTACATATTGAAGACCGCAGTGTAATTAGCATAACAGAGCTCTGACTGATTACGGAACAAAGAGATGTTCCGGCACCGTATAATCAACCAGCTTATACTAATGCAATAGTGGGAGGAATGATGGGGTGGAGATGGCCTACTTTTATACATTTAAGTGGTACCGGTAATTTATCCAGTCGTAATTCCAAAGCCATTTATAAACAAAACTAATGGTATTTATTTTCAGCTTAGAAATGTGATCAAAAAATGAGTTTTGGATTAATCTGTCGTCCACTGGCTCAGTTATGTGGTGCCAACGGGGAAATCTAAAGTTGTTGATATTACCTTGTACTTAGTAACTGTAAGCCTCACTGATCTTAATTTGCCTATCCTGAAATGGGGAGAAGCCGTATCCTCACACATAGGGTTAGACATGTAAGCTAACTTGCAAGACAGTGTAGTGCATCAGCGTGTACACCGTCCGATATGTGGAGAGAACATTTTTTTTTGTTTTGCCTTGGCCACATCACAGAAAATAGCCAATAATGTTATGGTACGAGAAGAATTTAGTATTAGTGATCATCATACACTTGCATTTAGCCTCAGATTCAGTACGAGAAAGGGGTCGAGTGCAAAAGAGCTGATTAAAATGTAAACAGAATTGGGGCCGATTGCAAAAGAGATGTTAAAAAAAAGTATTTCTAGGTGACTGTGATTGGACTTCGTATGCTTAAACATCGTATCGGATGGCACGTAATTTTTTATGAGAACTCTCATCCATCCATCCATCCATCATCCAGTCCTTTTTTGCCCCATGAGGAGCGTAGGAGCCCGGGGCTAGGCATGTTAGCCCTGACTTTAAGATGAGAGTGACCAGCCTCACTCATCCCTGAGTGGCATTACGTGAACAATAAACTCCAGCCATCCCTTGGATATAAACCTTCACCGGCTCAATCCGATTGGAGCACCGTAATTACCCACTAAACCACCAGGCGCCAGAATTTGGTTATATGGTTACCACCCAGTGTAGTAAATTGTTTCCTGGTGTACAGGAAACCATTTGGCTTGTCACTCAGTGTAAAGTCACCCACAGGCAGAAAGAAGAGGAAAGAATGAAGGAAAGAACGACAGAAGAGGGAGTGTAAAGTCACCCAGGCAGAAGGACGAGGAAAGACTGATGGAAAGAAAGACAAGAAGATGGAAGGAAAGAAGGATGGAGGGGAGGAAAGGGCAGACACCCGAGAGCAGCACTACATCGAGTGAGTGGATGGTGAGTGCCCCCACGTACCACAAACTTCTCAAAAGCGCTATTAAGTAATGTGATCCGGTGTGTGGGAGATGGCCTGTAAAAATTAGTGGACCCAATGGTGATACCCTCATATTTAACACTGCCTGTTAGAAAAAAATACTCTATACTTATGACAAAAGAAATAAAAGCAATAAAAATAAGTACGACACCCTTCCTCAAAAAAACAAATCAAACAAAAGGATAAAAAAAATTAAAACGCCATCAGTAAATCCAGTAAAGAAGAATTAATTACATAGCTACCTCAGAAACAAGAAGATAATGACACTAACAATAGGCCCACTAGTCATAAGCACTGGATTGCATACCGATGATGAAACTAATATTACCTAAATCCTCAACACCTTCTTTGCATCTGTATTAACACATTTAGAAGAGAATACCATAATAATAGTTGGTTATAATCAGTCGTATCGCAAAATGCCTTAAAAGAGTCAAATAGGTCAGTCGTTGCTTGCCTTCCTTTGTACTCCCCTAACCCTGCCTCATCTCAGTCTTATGCTCCCTCTTTTCCCCTTTCAGCGTTTTCTCTCTTTTCTGGTCTCCTCTCACTTTCTACCTCAGTTCTTTCCTCTCCGTACCTCCTGAATCTCCCTCCTTCATTCCACTCTTCCTCCTCCCTCTCCTACCCCCTCTCCGTTTACCTTACAGTACGTCCCTTCCTAGTTTCTTGCCTCCTCCTTCCCTCTCCCACTTCCTGCCTTCTTGCCCTGTACCCGTTCACCCAGAGGACGTCATTACCTTAGCTCTTCCTATCTCCAAGGGACTTTATTTTACTTAAGGGAGATTGTTCATGGTGGAAAAAGTATATATAGCCTACACGAACCATTTCACTGCCCAATTTTTCCTTTAAACTGACAACAAATCGCCTGGAGATAATATGAAAAGAATGAAAAGGTAGTCATGCTTGTAATCCCCCCTTCATATAAACCTTCACCCTTCCGCTACCCTCCCTGCCTCCCACCCCTTCTCCTCCACCTACCCTGCCCTCTCCCACCCCAGCCTCCTTCCTCTCCCTTCTCCCTGCCTCCACCCTCTCCCTGCATCCACTCGATCACTGTATCCACTACGGTACCTCCCCGCTTCTCTCCTCTCCAGCTCCATCCTTTCCCTACCTCCATTCTCTCCATGTCTCCTCCCTCTCCCTGCCTCCATTCCCTCTCCCAGCCTCCACTCCCTCCCTGCCTCCACTCTCTCCCTGCCTCCACTCCCTCACTGCGACCTCCCTCCATCCATAACCCTTCCTCACGCCACCATTTCCTTTCACAATCATTCCCACCCGAACGACCACCTTTTTATTTCCCTCCCGCACTGCCTCTCAAGTTCTTTACTCTCTCTCTCTCTCTCTCTCTCTCTTTAACTCAGCAGTATTCCAATAAATAATTCCTTCCCTAAATTTCCCTTCCCTTCAAAATTAATTTCTTTCCAATTGAAGATTTCCTTGGAAGGGGAGGAAAATTTTCTCAGGTTGGCAGCCCTGATGAACTAAGGGAAAAAAAATGCTGATATTTGGTATGGTGGAGCGTTAGATTTATAAATGTATGTTTCAAAGCACACATCTCTCGTGGTAGGTAATGAGAGCACGACACACGTGAGATAGCCTGTGGGAGATGGCCACCACATCCATACTCTTGATTTGTGTTCAGCCATAAATGCCATTCTAGCCAACACCACAGCTTTGTTCATCCCTCAGGACATTATATTTTGATTACTAACATTGAAGGAACTTCATTATCTTCAATCTTGTTATAGTTAAGTATAAGAATCACTTGTTTATCGTCCGTCGCATATACTGTACTCGCATGGCGGCGCTCACTTGTTTTTTACAGCTGGAAGACAAGAGCCGAACCACGTGTGTGAACTTGATGCCAGAATTTCCTTTTCCGGGCTGATTATCAAGAAAAATGTTTCTTGAAAGAAATCCTTGTATGACCCCAGGTCTTAATGTAGAAGATTTGTCAGTGTCAGATCATACCGGTATAAGATTGGATGAATATCGGAGGTAATGTGTGAATTAACCATGCGTCAGTACATCATCTGCTCTGTTGACATCTGGCCAAAGATCTCACTTGACACAGGCAACACTTTGAAAATAGATACAAACAGTGCTTAAACATTAGCATATAGTAAATCATATTAATCTAATTATACAGGAACTTCCTTCAACTTTTTTAAATATATAAAAGACAATGAACCGCAACAGAGCGCACAAAATATGCGAAGGAAATCTTGAAGAGATGGGTGAATTAATTCCATAAGTTTCAGTAATTTACGCTGTTCGAAGGAAAAATCTTTTCCTTCGTGAACTGCACGAACGAAAAGAATTTTCTATGATTACCATTTCAGTTAAAGATTTCCTTTCCAAGTTTCTACAAGGACGAGAGGTGTTTAAGAATACATCTCTCTCTCTCTCTCTCTCTCTCTCTCTCTCTCTCTCTCAGGGTCGTATTCTCGTGAACCTGGTAATTTTTTCAAGCTCCTTTTCTTTAACGATTTCCCTTGAGGCGCATACCTTAACCCTTTTAATACTATGACATGTTTTAGTTATGCAAGCTTTCCCCTACACGACTTGACACGGCTTGGGAGAGACTTGCCGATTTGGAGAAATTCGATGTAGCCTTTATTAACTCCTTTAGAGCTAAAAGTTTTTCTTGAATAAAATCATGTCGAGTTAATAAGAATAAATTGCATTATCGCTTATCGTGGAGGAGTTAAGAATTTCCTGTATGCTAATTACTAATCCCAGAAACAGTGGTCGCAAACAAAGCGCCGCCGTGTCACCCTGTTCGACGTCAGGCTGCCATCCCTGCCACTCAAATCTCCCTCATTAATTTAAACGAGTAACTCTCCACACCATCCCTCCACTTTATTTTCGATCTCATCCCCCCTTCCCCCTCCACATCACTTACATACACTCTCCTACTCAGTCTCGAACATGAAGTGCCACATATAATTACATAATAACTTGGCGAGAGAGAGAGAAATGTTAAGAAGCCGAAACTTTCTTTAAAATTAAATTCTCTCGTACAGAAAGTCCAACTCATTTGTCGCCTGTGTTTAACTACTTGATTGCTTCCACGTCTACAGTGACATAAAAATCATCTGTTAAAGTCTATTGGTCATCTATGAAGTTGTTGTTTTCCCTCAGTTTACTATACCAGTTGCTTGGCAAAAGTTGTGATAATTTGAAAAACATTATACTGGAATTTAACAAGGATTTTCTCTGTTCTTTGGTCTAACTGTATCTATGTGTTCTTTCCTCACCACATAGTTTTTCCATTTCTTCTCTCTCTCTCTCTCTCTCAATTTTTCCTTCCCTCCTTAGATCCCTACTCATCATGTTTCTCATTTCCCTTCTTCACAAGAGAGGAAGGCGCTGAAGAGAAAGGCACCGATATCACTGCCCAATTTCACAAACGTCCCTCATCTCCCCGTAAGGATGATGGTGGACTGCAGGGCAACCATAGCCACTTCAGCCTGTAGTCTACCGGGCTTAGGTCTAGATGAGCCATGGACTACAATAATACAACTCCCACCTTACCTCCCTCCGTGCCTCCCACCTTACCTCCCTCCGCGCCTCCCATCATCCCTGCTTCCACACCTACCTTTCTCCCAGCACCATCACTCCCTCTCTCTCTCTCTCTCTCCCCACCCTTAATCTTTTCTCCCCGATGACGTGTTTCTTATTTTCTCTTGCGAACAAATTACTTCACTCAACGCAACGGACACTTTTCGCACTGG
The DNA here is from genome assembly GCF_032717465.1 of Coenobita brevimanus. Taxonomy (NCBI): domain Eukaryota; kingdom Metazoa; phylum Arthropoda; class Malacostraca; order Decapoda; family Coenobitidae; genus Coenobita; species Coenobita brevimanus. Next base: position 51,273,591 of record NC_136959.1, read on the forward strand.
AGGGGTTTCGCACAGCCTTCCTTATAAACCCTTCACTACTAGAGGGCGCTTATGAGTAAAATCGTCTGGAAGTAGCATGAATAAATTTTAAGGGGCGTCGCCGTGTTAAAAAGGGTTGATTTATTTCGTTTTCTCTACCCCTTTCTCCATCATGTTCCGTCTTCTCTGAGTGTCTGTTTATGTTCCTAAAAGTGTACCAGCATCACAGTAGTTATTATTCTTTGTGTGTGTGTGTGTGTGTGTGTGTGTGTGTGTGTGTGTGTGTGTGTGTGTGTGTGTGTGGTTTAGGCCATAGACTTGACAGGTTGTTCCTCAAGGCGCAATTACCTTTCTAAATGTTACACACCTTCGCATGTCACCACTTCGGCTCTAATACTCACCGTCCATACTGAATACATTACTCCTAGAAAGAACAACGAAGGACTCCCCAACACACACACACACACACACACACACACACACACACACACACACACACACACACACACACACACACACACACACGTCACCATCTGGGCACCAATCCCCACCATCCACACTAAACACATTACTCCACGTCAAAACAAAACACTTCTCATTCGCCATCCCTCTCGCCTTCTCCCTGGGTTCCGTCAACTGTTTGCGTCATTAAAACCGTAACAGCAGCAACCATCAATTAGCAAATGGCCTCGTTCAGACCCCAATTAAAAGTGTCGAGGCAAGGGTTGTAGTTACGGGAAGAGGGAGAGGAGGGCAGGAGAAATGGAAGGAAGAAGGGAGGGAGAGTGAAGAAGATGGTAGGAGGAATTGGAGGAAGAAACGAGAAAGACTGAAGAAGATGGTAGGAGGAATGGGAGGAAGAAAGGAAGGAGACTGAAGAGGAAGAATGGGAGGAAGAAACGAAAGAGAATGAAGAAAATGGTAGGAGGAATGGGAGGAAGGAAGGAGGGAAACTGAAGGAGGTGGAGGTAGAAATTTTAGTGAGCGAACATGGAGGAAAATTACAAGGGAAAGAAAGTCGGCGGGAGGAAGACCAGAAAAAGAAGAGGGAGACTGAAGAAGATGAAGAGCGAAACTGTAGTGAGGTGAAGCTGGAGAGGATAACTTACAGAGGAGGAAGAAAGACAGGAGGAGGAGGAGTGGTATAAAGAAAGGGAAGGGACTGAGGATGATGGGAAGAAAAATTATGAAGGGAAGTTAATAAGAAGAATAAGAGTGAAGGAAAGATGGAGGGAGGAGGGAAAGAAGAATGGTAGGAAGGAGAGAAGGCAGGGTAGAGGTTGAGGCAGATGGAAGGAAAAATTACAGATAAGAGAAACTGATGTGGAAGATCTAGAAGGGAGAAACTAGAAGGGAAGATGAGAGGAGGGAAAGAAGGAAAAAAGGAAGGAGGCTGAGACAGATGAAGAGAGAGAAAATACGGTGAAGAGAAGCGCGGAAGGAAATCTATGAGGAGGAGGAAAGATGACCTGAAGAATAAGAGGAAGCAAGGAAGGAGGCCGAGACAGTTTGAAAGAAAAGTTGCAAAGAAGGGGAGGAAACTCAAGATGTAGGTAATTAGGAGGGAAGACGCCACGAGAATTACTGAGAAAGAAATTACCGGTAGTTGAGGAAGATCGAGGGAAAGATTAGAGTCCAGGGAAGTTGGTGAAGAAGAAAATCTAGAAGGAACTAATCTTGGGGACTCTGAGAGATTAAACACATGGCCTAATCCTTTTCCTGGGCTGGATTAGTAAAGGATTGTACGCCTAAGTGTCAAATTAAGTGTCATGTTCTCGTAAGGTAAGGAAACTCCCCAGCACCTTTTCCTAAGCGATTTAGTTTTTATATCACACCTCACTGTCCTCTTCTGTGTTACATAAATCCTTCCAACGTCTCCATATTTTGCATATGTAACCTGCAGAAGGAAATTAACCAACCATATAAAAAAAAAAAAATAGATAAGGAAGAGGCTTTAGGGAGCTTCCTTAACCGACGAGAATATAGGCCTAACTTTCATTGCAGATTTCGTAATACCACTTCTTCAGCGACTTATTCTTTACAAAACGCCTCACTATCGTCGTGTATGTTTCTGATGCGAACTATGCCGATTGTAGAATCATATTAGCACCTATAAGAAAATGTTAAGGGGTAATAAATAAAATAAATCGGCAAGAAATAAGTGCTAAGAAGCCTTCTATGCCACCTAAATAATCTCCTCTGTCGTGAATAAGAATACTTGCCCATTCGTTTGTTTTCATTCATACACCTTTTCCTAAGCAGTTTATTTAACTTAATACACCTTTCTGCCCTCTTCTGTATTACATCAATCCTTCCAAATCAACCGTACTCTGCATAAATGACGTGCAAAAGGATAGTAACCACCCATATCCATAAATAAATTGCCAAGGAAGAAGTGTTACGGAGCTTCCTTGCCCGACGAGAAGACGAGCCCTTGACTTTAACTTGGCCTAGAAACTTGTCCTTTGGCAGCTTATTTCACGTAACTCTGTGGCAAAAAAATAAAGTATAATACTATCACTCTGCATAATTTCCATGATGCCTTATTGTGACTAGCAGCATATTCTTGTGTACTCTTTTGTTACAACTCAGCATTCAAAACTTAAGCCAACTTAGAGTAAAAAGAGTATAACAAATATTCCACAGTCAAACCAGAGTGAATATTACCGTCGAAAAAAATATATACGTCTACGACCAGTCAGTTTATTTCTAAAAGTGTAATGGAGTTGGATCATAAAATCTAGTTAGAATAATTTATAAACACCGTACGACACTAAATAAAGGATCGTAACCCATATACAGGATAAAGAAGACTCCATAACAAATAACTCTTACCACATAGGCTACCGGTATATATTTTTTATTTATTCTCTTTATTTTATTCGTATTTGAATGTGAAGTGTTTCGTGCCTGTATGAGTTAAGTCTGTAAAATATAAATCCATCCATCCATATAAACAAGCACTTTTATTCACAGCTTAAGCCTAGGAGCATCGGTTTTGACTGTGAAGGGTTTATTGTCCAAATGTGTGAAGAGTTACAGTAGGAGCATAAAAAGTAATGTTATGCACTGCTGGCACGATGTAGGCTTGGAGAATTTATAAGTGTGTCCTCCCAGAGCCTCCCTAGATCTCCCCTAGAACCTCCCCAAATCCTCACCCAGACCCTCCCCAAATCTTCCTCCACAGCCTCCCCAAATCTTCCCCCACAGCCTCCCCAAATCTTCCCCCACAGCCTCCCCAAATCTTCCCCCACAGCCTCCCCAAATCTTCCCCCACAGCCTCCCCAAATCTTCCCCCACAGCCTCCCCAAATCTTCTCCCAGAGCCTCCCCAAATCTTCCCCAAAGCCTCCCCAAATCTTCCCCCACAGCCTCCCCAAATCATCCCCCAGAGTCTTCCCAAATTTTCCCCCACAGCCTCCCCAAATCCTCCCCCACAGCCTCCCTTCCCCAAATCTTCCCCCAGAGCCTCCCTAGCTCTTCCCCATAGCTTCCCCCAGAGCCTCCCCAAATCTTCCCCCAGAGCCTCCCCCAAATCCTCCGCCAGAGCCACCCCAGATTTTCCCTCAGAGTCTCGCCAGAACCTCCCCAGAGCCTCTCCTGAGCTACCCCCTTAATCCAGGCAGCATCAGAGGGCTTCCCAAAACACTGATGAGCAAGATCTTGTGGTCAGAAACCCCTATGAATAATAATAATAATAATAATAATAGTAAACTAACAGGTAAACAAATAAGCAGGTGAAAAAAAAATATAATAAAAAAAAAATAGAAAGGAGAAATTTAATGGATGTGAGTCGTTCTGAATTTTTTTTTGAAAGATTCAGCCGAACTCATCTCAATTCCGGGGTGAACGGAGACCACTTCTTCAGTCCATTTTTGAGTTAGGATGCCAGTACAAGACAGACAGACAGACAGAAAGATGGGATGGAGGAAGAAAAGGAAAGGAGATGGAGGGTGGAAAGGGAGAAGGGAGGGAGAGGAAGGGTGGGGGAAGTGAAGGAATAACGAGGGAAGTTTGAGGAAGAGAAGGAATAGCGAAGAAGCTGGATAACGCGAAGGAAGGGAAGAGGAAGATGAAAGACAAATAGAAAGAGAGAACGAGGACGGAGGAAGAGAAAAAGGGTAGATGGGAAGGAAGGAAAGCATGAGAGGGTTAAAACTACCCGTAAGAATTCGTAAATGGGAAGGTATGGAGCGGCAAATGAGACAAGAATGGCGGAAGAGGATCACTTGTACGAGCAGAGGGAGAGAGAAAAGTAGGGTGAAGAGGGACATGGAGGGAAGGAAGGGAAGAGATTCAAGTAAAAAAAAAAAAAGTAAAGGTCAGTGCCCTCAGGAAAGTAGTGTTCCAAGGCTAGGCTGTCGTGGTCCAGGGGATTTAAGGGTAGGAGGCTGACTGACACCTCTGTTAGCTTTTTATATGATGGGAAAGCCTCCTGTCACCTCTGAGATTTGAACCGCAGCGTGTAATTCACAGACCGTTCCATCCCAAGACTCTACCAACAGACTATCAGACGTTCAGAATGATAGTAATAAAAGTAGTAGTAGTAGTAGTAATAGCCCCAAGTTACCTGAAGTAATAAAAGTAGTAGTAGTAGTAATAGCCCCAAGTTACCTGAAGTAATAAAAGTAGTAGTAGTAGTAATAGCCCCAAGTTACCTGAAGTAATAAAAGTAGTAGTAGTAGTAATAGCCCCAAATTACCTGAAATGTGAACCCGGTGGACTGCAGGCTGAAGGTACCCCCCCCCTCCTGCAGTCCACCATCTTCCTTTTTTACAGCGATAGGGAGGGGGTTGAGAGACGTTTGTATAACCTAGCCACTCCATCGCTGCGTTATATCAGTGCCATCCCGTGAAGGCGTCCCTCTCTAGCACCAGAAATGAAAATACTGTATAAAGGTAATACATAAATGAAGTTAGGGTAGTGCAAAGGAATATGGGGAAGATGAGGAGGATACTACAAGAGTCGAAGAAAGAGACAATATGGAAAGAAAGGCATGGAATAAGCAAATTATAATGAAATAAATGATATATGTAAAGAACAGTGAAAAAATTTAACCCAAAAAAAGGGAAAATGGAAAAAAGATAATGCAACACAGAGGAAGATATTACCAAAAGAGAAGAAGGGTTGTCTGAATCAGGGGAAGGAAAGGCAGGACGTAATAAAGCAAAATAATAATGGTGAACTAAATGAGATAAGTACAATGTAATAATGGAAATAAAAAGGAAAAACAGAAAACATGTTAGTGCAAAGGCAGATGATGGTGATAATGATAGTGACGATGATATTTACAAGAACGAAGAAAGAGGTAGTTTACAATAAAGGTACGAAAGGGAAAAGGTAATAGAATAAGAAATGAAAAAATACCGTATATAATATCATATATAGTTTAAAAATGAAACTGAAAAGGGAGAAAACAGAATTTAATACAAAAGAAAGATATTAAAGAAAGAAGTAGGTTAATATAGCAAATAGTGAAAAGTAATACGTTAAATGTTATGTATTTAGCAGAATTAAAAAAGAAACTGAAAAGGGGAAAACAGGAAATAAGTTCAGAGAAAAATAATATAAGGATGAAAAAAAGGTGGAATAAGGGAACGAAAAGGGAAGAGGGAATTAACAGTAACGAAATGAAAGGGATATCTAAGAATTGCACCATGTCAGCATATAATGAACAGACTGTGGGGACAAGAGAGGAGGGTGACTGGTAAGAGAGTTATGAATATTGAAGAAGGGATGGAGGAGATGAATCAGAGGAGAGGAGGGAAGACGAATGGCTTTGAGAGACGAGCGAACCGACAAAGAGGGGAGGAGGTGAGAGGAAACTTAAAACATAGGAAGAATAACCAACATCATCATTATCATCATCATCATCATCATCATGCATTTTTTTCCCAATTAAGGATGGGGTGGGGTTGGATCCAGAAACTAGCAGAGAGAGAGAGAGAGAGAAGTAAACTAAATCAAATAAGAAAAAATATCCCAGCCTGAGAATTCAATAAAGTCAGCGAAAATCTGGTAAAATGTCAATTTCCGAGAGTAATGTGGCTAAAAGTAAATAAACGAAACCCCCACAGCGATAGGTGAAAACTGTAGCGTCAGGAGCAGGCGTTCACTGCCCATTCCACTGCGTCTGTTTACTCTGAGGGAATGTCCATCGTAATCCCACCTGACGCATCACATCAGTCATTTATTGGTGCTGAAATATGTGAAGCCTCTCTCAGCATTGGAATGTGGGCCGGAAGTGGATAGTGAGGGGCAGATGTGGTGGAATGTTAGGCGAACTTTTGCACCTGTCTATACAAAGGATATCCACTACTATACAGTCTCTTTCTTATTAGCTAACACCGCATCCCGTGAGGGGATTGCCACAAGGAAAAGATTTCAGGGTACATATAGGAACAAAAACTCCCCTGCTGTTTCAGTGCGTCTACATCACACATAGGGCACGTCCGTCACTTTCACTCCTTGACGCTCTCTCTCTCTCTCTCTCTCTCTCTCTCTGCTGTATATACCGGTATATTCATCAGCCGTTTGAGTGTCCACTGCAGGACCGGCCTATCCCGACCGACGTGGGGATACAGCCAATGTATCTCTACCAAGTGGCTTAGGCTGTCTGGTAGAGAATGTATATAGTGTGAGGAGTGCTTGTAAGTGTGATTGTGGTGTTGGAATGGCATTGGATGTGTGTGTAGTCTGTGAACCAAGTGTAATCGGCCCGCGCAAGCCGACTGGGTGCAAGCATACATTATAGTATGTGACACTGGTTCAACCACAGCACCCCTTATGTCCGCCAAAGCAGTACATGGTCGGAAGAATACTCCCAAAGTTTATTACCCTTGCGGGGCGCAAACCCTCGTTCTTCAGTGTACGAAAACGCACACTTTACCACTGTAACATAGAGGCTCCATATATATATATATATATATATATATATATATATATATATATATATATATATATATATATACTGTATATATATGCTCGTATATCATGTATAAGGAAAGGAAGAAAATAAAGTTCTCCCAGCTCATGAATAGTAACCAGGAGAGGAAGGGAAGAAGTAAGTAGAGGTGAAATATTAAGTAAACTTTTGTCTTACAGGTCATATTTTACTCATGTCACCACCATTTTCTTTTTCAACTTAGGAGAGACATCTGGTAGTGGAGGGCATAGGAAGACCATACCTAAGACGTCCAGTTCGAAAAACCTGTCCTGATCGCAATAAAACCTTACGAGTATAGCAAGAATAAAATAAGAAAAAATGCACCTTCGGTCTGTAAGGGTTAAGCGACACAAAAAGGGTAATAAGATGCAATAAGTAACGAAAGACAAAGTGAGGAAAATACGAGATACTTGAACACTTCACCGAGGCCCGTGAGCCACCCTGGGTACGACGCCCCAAGGGGAGACTAAGAACGAACCAAGATTGCAGCGTGATTCAATAAGACGTATGGGTATGAGGCAAGAAAATATCTAACCTTTTCTGACAGTCGATAAGGACGCGTTCTGTACAGGGGAGAAGCGAAAGAGCCTTATGTCCTTACCCTCCTCCTGGTCCCCCTAGAGAACAGCGAAAATATATGTAGAAATACGAGAAATATGTAAGTTAAGTGAAAGGGTGAAGATATTGAAGGTTATTTTGATGTGGACGACTAGTAATAGCAAAATTATCCATATCTGTAGGATTTTATGGATATGATGCTACTGTACTGCCCGTCCCCTGGGGTGGATTCGTGAAGGTGGAGAAAGTGGAAGTGGAATGATTGAATGAAAGTGGAGTGAGTCAGTGATGGTACAGTGAAGGAGTAAGTGACGCTGGAGTGAGTGAGTAAAGGATTGGGTGAGTGAATAACGGAGGAGTGAGTGAATGAGTGAAAGTTGGGTGAGTGACAGTGGAGTGAGCGAAGGAGTGAGTGAGTGAGTGAAGGAGAACTGAATGAGTGAAGTGAGTGAGTGAGTGGGCGGGCGTGAGGTGAGGGAACAAGTTACTTTCCTTCATATGCAAATCTTCCTTCACCCCTCACCCATCCCAACCACTCACTCCACTCCTCCAACCCTACCCATCCCTTTCTCCCCATCCCCTGCCCCGCCACTCCAACCCCCCACCCCCTCTTTCTAGTGTTATGTGGAGTGGTTGGGGGCCGTGCCATTAACCCTTTCACTGCGAGAGCCTTCTAAAGCTGAATAAAATCGTCTGGTGAGTAGAGAAAATATAGTAAAAAAAATGAATAATAGTAATAATAATAATAATAATAATAATAATGCCAATAATAATGTGGATAATAATAACATCAACCATTTTCATCATCGTCATTATCACCATCATCATCATCATCACAATCATAAACAACAGAATAACGTGACTGGACTAAGAGGAAATTAAAGACGCGTTATTGTACTGAAAGAGTTAACTGCGACTCTAACCACAGTACTACGAAAGAGCAATGCAAAGCTAAACAGTATCGTCTGGTGGCAGAAAGAATGAAACAAGACACAAGGAATCGTACGAGAAACCTTAAACTGACCAATATTTCTTTACGTTTTCCTTACCTCTTTACGCTACTTTACTTCTTACATCTTATTCTTTCCATCACTCAGTTTTGACAATTTCTGATTCTCCTGCTTCCATCCTTTATTTTTTTTATTTATATTCGCTTTATTATATTTCTACCATTTCTTTTTTCTTTCACCACATTATCTAATTTATATTTTCCTCCCCCAACCTCCCACGTCGCTCATTTCACGCCTGCCTCCTTGCCATTATTTTTTAGTGTTATTCCTCCTCGCCTGTTCTTAATTTCTTTGCCCTTCTCTCTTCCGTCGCTAGTTTTCTCTTTTTCATTCTTTTTCCCGTTTCATTCAGATTCTTCACGTTATATTTCTCTTTTCTCCACATTATTATTATTATTATTATCTTATTTCCGGTGGCTAATTTTCAGTTCATCTTTTCGTTTCTGTGGTTTCTGTCAACGTCTCTCTCTCTCTCTCTCTCTCTCTAAATTCTCATCTTTTACCCGTATCCTTTCCCCCTCCTCCGGGCATAGGCGTCTAGGTGTCGGAGGAATTAATCAAATAATCTCTCTCTCTCTCTCTCTCTCTCTCATGTTTTTTTTTATCATCCTCTCATTCTCTCCATTTTTCTTTTCCTCACACTTTTTAGACATAATATTTTTCCTCCACCTTCTCTTTCCCTCCATCTTCATTCCCTCTCCTCCT
>NC_136959.1:51285287-51327787 GCF_032717465.1 Coenobita brevimanus
TTAAATATGCAATGAATACAGTACGTCGAGCAGAACAAGAGAGAGGAAAAGTCATGAAGCATACTGAGCAAGGAAGTCTGCTAATGAAAGGGTGGAAGGTCTTGTGTTTATATGCCATGTGTTTACTGAGTGGATATAATTAGAGTGATGGAAAGGGTATATGCATGTAGAGTTGAAGGCAAGTGTTGAAGTCGAAGGCCAAGAAGACGATGGCTTAATACAGAGAGTGAGAAAGCAAGTATAGATATTAAGGGAGAAAAACAGTTGATGAAGGGCAGAACTAGATGGATGAAATATATATGGAGACGCATATAGCAAGTGTCAAAGCTGCCTTTAAATCAACAGCCGACAGATTATTGGTGCTGAGAGAGTGAGTTAATGAATGAGAAACGTACAGTATACACACACACACACACACACACACACACACACACACACACACACACACACACACACACACACACACACACACACACAGCTTTGTACATTTTTCTAAATCCGCAACACACAGCATTTAGGATTGAGAATGGTAGGGACACAAATCCTACGCTGACGGGAAATATTGGTTGGTAATCCTTTTTCTTGCCTCAGTTTCTCACGCCCTTCTTCTTTAACATAAATCTACGTGCCACTTCCATTCCTCAACACCTTACTTATTTGTCTTTATTTTCCCTTTTTTTCCTTTATTAACGATATTACTCTACTCCTTTTTTAACTTCAACTTGACCTAAAATTGTCATCTTTCAGTCTTGGAGGCTAATTTGTAACAGTAAACTAACACCGGTATATGATGTTAGTCACGAAGAAGTGCTGTGGATGGACGGTAAAGCCGTAACATTGTCCTTCTCTGCCCACGATCTACGGGAAATAATCTGCAAGACGGCGAAAATCTGGATCAGGTTCCTGTGAAAGTACTATAGGACTCACCGCCGACAGGACGAGATTTTCAGCGCACGTATTATAGTTACACAGATCATACAGAATTAAAGGTCCTTATACGGTCACTACATCAGGGGGTAGTATCTCTCTCTCTCTCTCTCTCTCTCTCTCTCTCTCTTGCCTCACCTTCCTCATTTTATGTCGGTTTTTATGTTCTTTCATCCCACTCTCTCTCTCTCTCTCTCTCATTACCCAACAAACCCTCTGTCTTCATTTCCTCCTTCCTCCCTCTCTCCATTCTCTCCACGCCTTAAGTTCAACCCTCCCCCTCATCCTTTCATACAAGAATCAGCTACCCTTCCCTACCCCCCTATACTTTCTTCCCCCTCCCCCTGTCCTTCCCCTCCTCTCCCTCCCCCACACACCTTTTCCCCCCTCCCCCAGTCCTTCCCCTCCTCTTCCTCTTCCTCACACCGTCTCCCCCCTCCCCCTGTCCTTTTCCTCCTTTCCCTTTCCCCTTCTTGCACTTTTTCTTCTCTGGCTTCCCGGTTTTCTCATTCGTCTCTCTGGCCCTTTTTTTCATGTCGGTTCGGATGGCTCGCTATTGTCCTTGTATCTTGATGAAGAGTGACGCCTTCACGTGGTGGTACCGATCTGACCGGGCGGTGGAGCTGCCCGGTAATACAAACGTCCCTCAATCTTCACCCTGTCCCCCGACAGGAGGATGGTGGCTTACAGACGAATGACAGCTTCAGCCTGCGGTGCACTGGCTTTGTAACTACTTCTACTACCTTATCTTGGCCCAGATTTTAGTTCTTTATCACTTTATTTCACAAAGTTCAGGGACAGATTATGAAAAAAACACGTCTCTAAATCCTTTCCACAACACTTCTTTGTAACTAAAATCTTATTCTGGTGTTATCGGTATGCAAGACGGAGAGAAGGTAATTTTAGGGCAAGCTAGAGTAAAAAATGGTACAGCATCTCTTCCTTACCTATTTATTTCAGTGCCTGGTGAATTAATACATTTTTAGGTTATTTGTGTTATCGCAGCCTCTATAAAACAGTATAAAAAAGCAAAGGAGAAATATTGTAAAGGAAGAAGTCGTATAAGTCCTTTACCTTAAACTGGCCCAGATTTCCGTCCATTTGCAGCTTAATGTATCTCTTCTTACAACTCAGCATTCAGTGTGGAAGGATGGCAATTTTAGGCCAAGTTAGAGCGAAAGTGATGTAGGAAGAACTCATTTCCCCACGAGAATGGATCGTCTGTCTTGTTTCTCATGTATCCCCTTCACCTCGAGGACGTCTCTTCAGACTCTTTACCTCCAGGCGATTTTATTCAGCTGGGAAGTTATAGTCATCCTTCGTTAACTCCTTGGCTTGTAATCTCGTCTGCTGAGGAATCTCTCTAACACCTGTTCCTTATTTTTTTATTTTCCATTCTTCACCTTTCTGCATTCTGGTATGCTGTTTTTATCGCTTTAGCACCAATATAGAATGAATAACACGGAAGGGCTAATTATCGACCTGTGTGAATTAATAGCCTGTGGTGGGATTGTCAAAGGTGTTTACGAGGGGCATCCTGTCGTATGTCAGTTTTTGCAGGATGATCAACATTAGAATTTTTCCCCTGTCTTACGCTAATTCCTTGTTACGAGAGGGGAAAAAATCATTACTGTGTTTTTTATGGAAGGATAAAGAGGGGAGACAGTAGTAACTTTCCATGTCTCCCGTTCTTCGTGTAAAAATAAATCACACTTACGACGGAGACTGGATCGTAAATATGTTCGTGTATTTCCCCTCCCCTTACCTGACGGGAGTACCACTGGCCTTTCCTAAGCTGAGAGAAATCGTCTGGAGTCAGTAGGAATAAAATCAGTATCATGGGCCTGGAGTTAATTCGGAATGTCTGCTCTTCTCCGTTTTCCTTTTCCTCTTGTTTTATTCACCTGGTTCTCCTCTCCATCTTTAACTTCTTTACGACCTGCTTTTTCTCTTTACCCTCCATCTAGCTACTGTATATCTCTACACAATTTCATCATTTGCTTATTCTCAATCTCTCTCTACACACACACACACACACACACACACACACACACACACACACACACACACACACACACACACACACACACACACACACACACACACACACACCACCTAACTTTCCTTCCGTTCCCCCATCTTCCTTACTCAAATTCTTCCGTCCCTCTCCCAGTTCCCATCCTCCCTAGAGCCCTTCCGCCTTTCCTTCCCCTTTCCCTTCCACGTCTCTTCCTCTCAAGCATATCCTGCCTTTTTAAGCCCTTCATCCTGAGTTCGTCATATGTAAATTATTCTTGCTGCTACCAGATCATTTTATTGAGCCTGGCAGAACACCCTGGTAATAAAGGAATTGATGTTGTTGTGCTTATTGTTGTTGTTGTGACCTAAGATTCATGTAGACGTGACCCCAGTGGACTGCAGGCAACAAATCCCTTAGCTCGGGCACTCCCAGGGATCCTTTACTGAGGTTATCTTGAACAATTGTCTGTGTTGTGAAAGTGAGGTATGTTGAGGTAAGAGTATTGTCTTGTAGAGGATGGCGTTAAAGCGAGGGTATGGTGGAATGTTCATGAGTTTATCTTGTGTTGGTACTGAAGCAGGGAAGGGTAATGGCTATAATTGTACTTTGGGTCAGTGCAGTTGTGTCTCTCTGGGAAGGGGTAACTGACTAATTGCAAGTTTTGGGCGACAAGGAAGTTAAGATTATCGACACTGGCAATTTTCGTAGTATCAACATATGTCGCATTTTAAATATATAGATTTCGCGTGAAAATAGTTTTGACATTACATCAAGTACTCACTGAACTATATTACGCTTCGGTTTGGCAGTAAATAATGAAAATCATGAGCAGCTTCTCAAACACTGAAAATATTGACGGTCATTAGTATCGTACGTTCCTTATTTAAGACAAAAGAGAAGCATAAAAGCGTTCAGCAAGTACTTAATATAATGCCAAGGCTGTCTTCACTTATTTTTGCATTTTAAACGTGGTTTCTGGTACTACTACAAAAATTACAGATGTCATTTTGAATTTCCTTGTAGCCCAAACTCGCAAGTAATCATATTCTTGGGGGTGAATGCTTGGTGGGGGTTTATGAAGGATGCTGCTTGGGTGTGTGTTTTTGACGTGAAGTGTTGAGTGGGGGTGAAGAGATGGGGATGAGGCAGTCTGTGCAGTATTCGAATGTTCATTGTGTGCGTGTGGGGGGGGGGGAGGTGATGCAACATAAGATTACATGGGTGGGATGGATCCTGTGGTGAAACAATGAAACGTGTATCTCTCATGTTTATCTACTCCTTAAATGGTACACTCATTTTACTTTAACGTGACCTAAAATTGCTATCTCTCCATCTTGAATGCTGACGTGAATAATAATAGGTTAACACTAAGTAAAGTTGCTGAGTACGAAGAAGTGAACTTATGGAGAGCATGTAGATCCTCAGCATTTTTTTTTGTCAGTGAGCTTTGTGAAATAAGCTCCAAAAAGACGAAAATCTGGACCAGGTTAAAGTAAATCATGTACACCACTTTATTTATTTATTTATTTATTTGTATGCTTTCTGTAGGTGGTCTGTCTCCTCTCGAAAGGATTAATCGGTATTCTTCTCTCCTCAGCAGACCAAGCCAAGTGCCAGTGACCGGCCTATGCACCCTACAGTGTAACAAGCTACAAAGGTGAGTTCATAGTGAGATGATGGAAAAGTTAGTGGAATGTTGCATATACTGCTTTGGTCCCCGTTTCTTCTCTTCTGCCACGGGGGAGGGGTACTGATTCTCGCTTTCGTCTGTACATCCATGTTGTGTTTCGTAGAGTTTTGTGATGCCCTTTTAGAACTTTGCCATGCCTGTATATTGCTGTATGTATTAGGGAATGTAAATGGAAAAACTATCTTGAAGTTCACATAAATTTTAGGGTGATGTTAAAGCGGAAATATCGGTGTATATATTTTTATTTTTTGTTTTTTTTCTCCTTTTTTTCTATTTTTTGCTTGAAAGTCACAGGAGTCGACAGAATTGAGGCATAAGAGGCACACGGATGAGACGACGTGAGATTTATTGACAAAGTGAATGCCAGGGTCAAAAGTCATGTGAAAATAAGGATTTCTCTGGCGTTATCTTGAATTTGGATAAAACTTTTGACTTTAATTTCACTTTAATTTTTTAGGCGTGCTCTTACGGGTACATCGGTCAGAACTCATGATGAAAAGTTATGATTTTTTTTTTTAATTCTCAAAAAAAAAAAAAAATAAATAAAAATAATAATAATAATGTCCTGTAGTTGTCCTAGGTTGGCATGTTCCCAAAAGACTGAGAGATTAGGTAGTAACTATGGATGTATTTTAAGTGTGTGTGTGTGTGTGTGTGTGTGTGTGTGTGTGTGTGTGTGTGTGTGTGTGTGTGTTTTAGGAATCGCAGAATAAAAACCAAATTCATCGTGATATAGTGTATTTCCACTTCTGTCTTTCGAATTATTTTTTCCACGTCTGTTCTTTTTCATCACTTTTGTTACTGTTCCTTATGTCCTGCCAGTTAGTATGCCTGAAGGACTGGTGACTGTAGGAGGGACTTTTTCTTTTCTCCCTTCTTCTTAGACCGTGTTCACGCCAAATGCTAGCCGGCGTGAGAGGGTGGGGGGTGCTGGCAGGAGTTTTGCATCGCTGTAACCCATACATTTAAGTACACGGACACGGGAGAGTAAATGGAGAACTTGTGTGTGTTACAAATGATGCAAAACTTATGTCTACACCCGCCCGCGCCAGCATGAATTTAGTGTGGACGTGCCCTTACTTATTTACTACTGCTTTTGTGTATTAAGTTTACCCAAAGGCTTGTGTTACCCAGTATCTTATTTTATTTTTCCTATATGCTTTTATGTAACGCTCGCTCCATTTTACCTTTTTCTTTCAGTCCCCATTTTCATTTCATCCCTATCTTCTTGCCTCTTAATTTTCTCTCTCTTCCTCGCCACGCTTCTTCATCTAGACATCTCCTCTCCTCGTGTATTACATCTCTTCTCTTCATTATGGCTACAACTTGCTACCCTCCTCACCCCTCCCCCATTCTCCCCTTTTTCACCCCCCAATCCCTCCTACCTTCCATCATCCCTTCTCTCTTTCCCTATCCTTTCTGTTCTCCAACTTCTCCATCATACTCTTCTCCCTTCTCCCCTACGCTTCTTTCTCTTGTCTCTCGTTTCGGTTTTCTCTTCCCCTATCCTCCCCTTCCCTCTTCCTACCTTTCCCATTACTCCACTATCCCTCCATCCACGCACCCTCTACTCTGTCTCTCCAACACACTCCTCCTCTTTCCTCATATCCTTGTCTCCTACGTTTCTCACTTCTTTCCTCTTTCCTCTTCACTCCTCTCTTCTAATCGCCTTCCTACTTATCCTTCTTTTAAACCTCTTTCCTTCCTTCCTCCCATCCTTCCTTTCTTCCTTCTTTCCTTCCTTCCTTCCTTCCTTCCCCATCTTTCTTCTTTCTAGCTCACATCCCTCTTGCCTATTCTGTTTCTCATTCCTCATTATACGGTCCTCTTCCTTCCTCCTCTTCATCTCCTTTCCTCTTCCCCATACATCACCTGTTTTCCCTCCACCCCCCTTCTTTCCCTCTCATATCACCTTTCCTTTCCACTTTGTCGTTGCATATTGTGTTCTCTTTCTCTCCTTCAGTCACCTCTTCCTTCTCTTCCCACGTCTTTCTCAGCCGATCACCCTTCTCCCCATTATATCCTCTTCCTTCTCCCCTTTATCATTCATTACTACCTCATCATCATCATCATCATCATCATCATCATCATCATCATCATCATCCCTTCACTCAACGCCCCTTTCTCCTCTTCCTCTTCTCCTCCTTCTCTCTTCTTTCCTTCTCATAACCCACTTTTCTCTCCTCTTCATCATACCTAATTACCTTCCCCTCCTCCTTTCCTCCTCTACTCACCGTCTCTCCTCCTTCTGTTCTATTCCTCCTCTTCTGCTTTGCCCCTCACTCCTCCCTCTCACTTCTCTCTCGCATTCCCTTTCCTCTTTATCATACCTTGTTGCATGCCACTTCCCTCCTCTCTCCCTCCTCCCTCCACCTCTCCTCTCTCCCTCACCCCTCCTTCTTCCATTTCTCCTCTCCCTTACCCCTCCTTCCTCCTCTTCTGTCCCTCCCCCCCTCCCCCTGGCTCTCTGATGTGTAACAAAACAAACAACAAAAAGGTGTGTGTGTGTGTGTGTGTGTGATCTGCCCAGCAACAAAGACTCCATGTGGCAGCCGTGTGTGTGTGGGGGGGGGGTAGCTTACATAAAGGCCATGCAAGATATAAACGCATGCTTACCGTCAACCATCCACACACACACACACACACACACACACACACACACACACACACACACACACACACACACACACACACACACACACACACACACACACACACACACACACACACACACACACACACACACACACTCTCTCTCTCTCTCTTTTTATCTTTCCCTTTGCCTTTTGTCCCCTCTTTTTCTCACTCCCTCTCTCCTTGTCTCTTTCTATATTCCCTCTCTCTCTCTTTTTTTTTTCTCTCTCTCTTCTGTATCGTTCTTTTTTTCACCTTTCTTCCTCACCTTCATTTTCCTGCCTCGCCTCTCCCCTGCCTCACCTCTCCTTTGCCTCACCTCTCCACTGCTTCGCCTTTCCCCTGCTTCACTTCTCCCTTGCCTCACTTCTCACCTGCCTCACCCCTCACTTGCCTCCCTTATAATTTACTTTGCCTCTCTCTTCTCCCGTTCTGCCTTTCCTCCCTGTTCCTTTTTCTCCCCATCTTTCATTCTTTCTTCTTCCTCCCTTTCACCATCTTCGGTCTTCTTCATTCTCTTACCTTCCTCTCTTCTTTTCTTTCCCATTCCCTTCCTACTCACTGTTTTACTTGCTCTATTTCCTTTCCTCTCTCTCTTTTATCTCTCCATTTCTCCTTTTCCTCCATTCCCTTTCCCTCCCTCTCTTTTGCCACTCCCAGTCCCTTCCTCCTCCTTTCTTTTTTACCTCCTCCCCACCACTTTTTTCTCTCCGTTCCCTTTCCTCCCCCTCCTTTGCCTCCCCCAATTCTTTCCTCGCCTCAGTCATCTCTTCTCTCTGTTCTTCTTGCAAAACTCTTAACTAATGTCTTTTTTTTTCATGTCTTCTTATACTGCCTCTCTCTCTCTCTCTCTCTCTCTCTCTCTCTCTCTCTCTCTCTCTCTCTCTCTCTCTCTCTCTCCCTCCCTTACAATTTTCTCTTCTTCCTCTTTCTCCCTGCTTCCCTCACCGCTACCTTCTTGCTTGCTTCTCTCTCAGTCTCCCTCCTCTCCCACTATCTATTTTCTCTCCCTGTCTCCCTTCCCCATTGTACTCCCTTCCTCCCTCCTTCTCTACATCCTGCTTACTCTCCCACTTCCCTCCCTTCTCTCGGCCTCCTTTCCCTCCCTGTCCCCCTACCTCGTTCCCTCTATCCCTACCTCGTTCTCTCTCTCTCTTCCTCCCTCCCCTCTCTCTCACTCACTCCCTTCCCTCTTTCCCTTGCCCCTCTCCCTCCTTCCCTCCTTTCTCTTCCTCTCTCCCTCCCTTCAATTCTCCCCCTCTCTTCCTCTCCCCTTGCCCCCCTTCCTTCCCCTCTCTTCCTCTCTTCCTTTCCTCCTTCCCTCCCCTCTCTTCCTGTCTCTCCTCCTCTCTCCCTCTTTGTCTACCTCCCTCCCTTCTCTTCCTCCCTCCCTCCCCCCCACACCCTTCATAACCCTCTCTCATTATCCCACCATTCTCCACTTGCTACAAGATTCTCACGCACCTCTCTCTCTCTCTCTCTCTCTCTCTCTTTCCTTTCATTCCCTGATGAGTAGTAATTTTCTTTCCTTCCTTCTTCTTTTTCCAATTTTCCTTCAGTCCTCCTTCCTCCATTCCTAAATATCATTAACTTATCAGTCTATTTATCCCAGCTGATTAAACTCGTCTGGCGTTAGGATAAGATACTAGAGTTGTCCCTACCATTAGTGGGTTAATAAATCTTACCTGAAAACAACCGACCTTACTCCTTTGCCTCCTTCAGTATCAATTACTCCTTTACCATTTTCTCTTACACCCATCCACCTGACCACCTCTTCTTTCCTTTCTTTTTTTTTCTCTTCTTCTATCTCTCGATCTCTTCCTCCTCTCCCCCGCCTCTCTTTTCCCTCTCCTCTCATCTCCTCTTTTCTCCTCTCTCCCTTTCCTCTCCTGCATCCTCTTGCCATCCCACTGTACCTTCCTGCCTTTCATTATTTCCCTGCCTCCCTCTCACTTGCCTTCCTATCTTCGTATCAGTTCTCTGTTAATTTGCGTGCCTACCTATCAGCCTCCCTACCTTCTTCGTATCCGATTTCCTTCCCTTCCTCTTGATCTCCCTCTCTCCCTTCCTCCCTCCCTCTTTCTCTCCCTGCATCCTTCGTTTTTTCTCTCCCTCCCTCCTTTATTCCCCCCTTGCCTTTCTTCCTTCCTTCCTTCTTGCTTTGCCATCAGTACAACTTGTAGGATCAGATACCGTAGCCTTCTCTATAACAAATTGCATTGACAAGAGTATTACGCTTGTTGCTCTTTGCTTTCCTTCTTCTTCCTCCCTTCCTCCCTCTTGACCTTCTTCCCCCTTTCCTCCCTCCCTCTTTACCTCCCTCCCACTATACCTCCCTGCCTCCTTCATCCTCACTACCTGTAGGGCAGTGTGTGTGTCTTTGATCTCCCTGCGTAGGTTGCTGTACTCTCCCTTACACTCCCACCTCCCTTCAACGCCTTTCCACCTTTCCCTCACCATTCTCCTTCCATCTCCCTGCATTTTCTCTCCACTCCTCCGCATTCTCTCCCCCTTCTGCATTTTCTTCCCATCCTGTCCCATTCTCTCTCCATCTCTGCTTTTTCTCTCCACCCCATTCCTTCCCATTCTTTCTCCATCTCTGCGTTTTCCCTTCGCCCCTCCACAGTTTTTCTCCATTCCTCTGCATTTACTTTCCACCTCTCCACATTCCCTCTCCTCTCTCCTCGTTGACTTTCCTCCCTCTACATACTCTTCCCTCCCTCCACATTCACTTTCCCTCCCTCCACATCCACTTTTCTCCATCCACATTCTCTTTCTTTCCCTCTGCAGTCTTTTTCCCTCTCTCTAAATACTCCCATCTGTACATTCCCCTTCCCTCCTCTTGCCATTGTCCCTCGGCATTCTTTCTCCTTCCTCCCTCCTTCCCTACCTCTGCATTCCTCTCCCACTCTCTCCACTCCCCCCTCTCCTCATTCCCTTAGACAATTCAGTCCTAAAAGGTGTTGCTTCTCACTAATTTCCTGCATGGCTGATTGCAGGAGGGTCTGGAGGAAGGTAGAGAGGCGTCGGATTCACTGTAAAATAAGCTGTTTTAATTGCAGCGTGTTTCAATCTACGGTATTAACTTTAGGTCCAGCCACTATGAAACGATAAGAAGGTCTGCATGGTCTGTGTATTTATGAAACTCTCTCTCTCTCTCTCTCTCTCTCTCTCTCTCTCTCTTCCATCCACACCACTTCACTTTCCCCTCACGTTCGCTTTCATCTCCACACTTCCTTTCATCCATCTTCCTTATTTTGTTTTCCATTTTCGCTGTGACATCCCGGCCATTTATTTTGGAGCTGCACTTCCTCCATCCACCCTATATATCTGCGTGTGTGTGTGTGTGTGTGTGTCTGTGTCTGTGTGTGTGTGTGAAGGGGTAGGGTCTTTAGAATGCGCATAATTTCGTTTTAAGGTTATTTGAAGAGTAATTTTACACTGTTCTAAAATCACTTTTCCATCTCTAGTTGAAAAATCCATCGTCAGTTTATCTCATCATCATCATCATCATCATCATCATCATCATCATCATCATCATCATCATCATCAGTACAGGGTGGGTCAAGGAACAGGAACAGGATGGAGCAAAAGTAGGGATAACTATTATTTGTGCCTGTGAGTGCCCCATACGTCCATCTCATCATCAAAGAAACCTTCCAGACTCCCGGCTCCATCTCATAGGCCTAAATATTCGCTTCAAAATGCCTGTCGGGCCATTCCGTTTACTGCCAGGTTATAAACACGGTGCAGTCCATGGAATGTAGTTCTCCATGCGTATTTCATTCATCTATTTCTGTCCTTGGGTAATCCTTTGCCTCTTCAACTTTTACGCCTTGCTTAACCCACATTCCTTTACTATTTTCATCCAGCTTCTTTTCAGTCTTCTGCGTCTCCTCTTGACCGGGGAGCTGATACATGAGAGTGAATCAAGGTCCGACTTGAGAATCGCACGCACGCACGCACGCACGCACGCACGCACGCACGCACGCACGCACGCACGCACGCACGCACGCACGCACGCACGCACGCACACACACACACACACACACACACACACACACACACACACACACACACACACACACACACACACACACACACACACACACACACACACACACACACACACACACACACACACACACACACACACACACACTGGGCTATCCATGAAGCCCCTTATTTGATATTACCTAACCCTTAATTCTGATTTAAATTAGTTAAATATCGTGAACTGTTTCAACTCCTCATTTACAGTAGGCACCTTTTGAGTACCGGTATGAGGTGCTGAACGTACTGCTGTGAAATTGAGTTAACACACATAGGGGACGTAATGCCCCCCTCTGTTAAGGTTTGGCAGTGCCTTGGTCCCCGATTTGTAAAGACCTGGCTACACGACTGAAGAGTCTTGACTATTTTACTAGTAATACAGTCTCTTTAATCCCTGGGACCCGGGGGGGGGGGGGAAGATTGCTGTCGACATTCCCTACGTGTCGTGGGAACAGCTAAAAGGGAGGGAGTGGTGCGGACCGAAAACATGTTTCCAAAGCTTGTTGATATGCAGCAGCACTGAAAATTTTAGGGCGCGTGCTGCCTGGGAGCGAGTCAGGGAAAGAGAACTGGATTTTCCATGGAAAACTAAAATGTATATTAAGTTGCCCACATCCCACAGACAGCACAGTCATTAGCAATGGGCCATCCAGGTTACAGCTCCCACGCACTTTGATTTGATAATATACTCAGCTGTTCTTTAAAGCCTTATTTATGACCGAACGATGAGACCAATGTCAAATACGTCTTGATTCAGCTGTACTTGTCGATGATGACATACTGCATGATGGCTTAAGCTCTGCTGTGGTCAATAACATCTCTACTCAACCAGCATGACAGAAATTCATCCAACATCCATTTTTTTGTGTTTTGTGTATCTGAATGAATATAAACACTCATTCACAATCTGTTACTGCTCAGCTTAATCTGAGTTACATGTATGGATGTCTGTGGTCTGATTACAGTTTCTGTGCATCATTCCTAATTAATGCCAGGAAGAATTTATTAGCAAGCTGAGTTAGGAAAAGAATAGATTGACAAGTGTGACTGACTGATTAAAGAAACCATTTCTTACAGCGAAACAGCAAAAATAATTGTCTCTGGAGAGAATTAGAGCGAAAATGGAGGGCAGGGCAGAGAAGGGCAGGTTGTAGCCAGACATTTCGCACTAGCCGGATTAGCCCTACCGCTCCCTTTTACTACAAGCGCATTTGGCTGGCTACCGTACGTAATGTGATATTATGATCATGATTTTATTTTTAACTCTCTTTAGGTAATACTCACATGGACATAATGTTCACTCATCTGTTGATCATTCATTCCCATGTTTTTCCGATAAGGATCGTAGGGGCTCGGGGCTAGGCTACTCAGTCCAAATATTCCAGATGAGGGAGCCAGTCACTCATCTCTGTGCGGCGTTATGTCAGCAATATACTCAACCGTTTCTAGGACTTGAACCCCATTGAGCCACATCCAGCTGAGGCGCCTTAACCCAGTAATCCACCGGGTGACCAGCGTGTTAAAACTGACATAGTCACGACGTGGGTGGAGTAGGTGGCGATGTGGATGATCCAAGGGAAGGGGAGTTAGTAAAGGAAGGAAGGAGACAGAGAGGAAGTGTGCAAAACTGGGAACTTGGGAGAGAATTGGGGAGACATGATAGTAGATGTCATGATACTGTAAACGTTGACACAGATATAATGGCAATCTCATGTTAAGTATAAGATATAACCGACATTCAAAAGTGGATGCTGCAGAATTAAAGTGGTGTGTGTGTGTGTGTGTGTGTGTGTGTGTGTGTGTGTGTGTGTGTGTGTGTGTGTGTGTGTGTGTGTGTGTGTGTGTCCTAATATAGTCAGTCTGACATTTAGTAAATACATAAGTAAGGAACTTATTCAAACTCAATAAGTCCAGTATCCCAACTAAATTTAAAACAACCCTCTTCCCAGTTTAAAAGTGCCTAATGGTGGCCTGAGATGGGCCGAATATTTCTAGTTCACTATGTTTTTCAGAGTATTTTCTATCTTTTTACCACGCCTCTGGAAGTTGCAATGGCCAAGATCACGTACATGTTCACCTTTACACTAAACTCATGCCGGAAACAATTCATATTACTGAATTATAAACACTGTACTTCTAACTCATTCATCCATCCATCATCCAATCCTATGTCGCCCCATGAGGGTGCGTAGGAACCCGGGACTAGGCAAGTTGGTCCTGACATTTAAGATGAGAGTGAACTTCTAAGCACATTTACGAACATACCCCAGAGAGTAATTGAATTTTCCTTGAGGTTGTTTACACTGGACATGACGCCGTCCTGCTTGTAGGTCGCCATATTCCCGTGTACGTCCCCGATATTACTAAGGTATTATGGCTTGGCTAAGGTTATTTAACGTGGCGGTCTGTGGCTTTAATGACAAAATACGGCTTTCCTCAGTTTTATCAAATCAGTTAAATTATTAATATCTTGTAAGAATGGAGGCTGCTCTACCGACTTTGTGAAATCCTAGTTTAATTAACATTTCGAAAACGGCTAATTTCCGCCGGATTATTATAGAAGTAAATTTGCTAAGAATTATAGGTAGCAGCCTATAAGGTAGGTCTGCTGCTTTTTCCCCGGCAAGAGTTTGGTGTAAAAGTAAGAAATTATTTGTCCGAGTTTGTAAGATGTAAGACAAATATGATTTTGCTGAATTCGTTCTTGAAAAATCCACCTTATTAATGACTAACTCCAAGCCAGCACTATCACAGCCGCTTCATTTTCCGATGGTACCAAAACAACAGTCTTTGGTAAAATGCAGATAAACAATACTTTTTTCTCCTAAGCAGCTACCTAAGTAATCACAACTCAGTATGCATGATTATGGCATTAATTGTGAATTCTCGCTGGGGGACATTCAATTTTTTTTTATGTCTGGAAACTCCCCTCCCTTCCCTTCCCTCTTCCTCCATGAACATAACATACAACCAACAGTGGACGCTATTTAACTGATCACTCCAAATATCAACAAAGTATCTAGACAGTCAATGCAGAATTATCGTACTTTATTTTTCTACCTTCTCCCCTTCCCCTCAATATTCCGGGTCAAGTGTGTTTACCTTCCGGAGACCCCCCGTCCTTCAGTCTTGGTTACACGCCTAATTACCTGTTGTTTCATTCACACTACACATACTGGAGTTGATTTGCCTTCACTTGACGGAACTGGGCCACTCCCATATCTTGAAAACTAAGTCGTGGTTGTATGAAAAGTTGAGACATAGCTATGAGATACGAACGAGGCTCCTTGGTTACTTATCAAATCCACGTCTCCAGTCCAAATCCGTCCACCTACTGATCAGGAAAGGAATAGGGGTGTTGATTAGTATAGGATAAACATTCTGTATTTAGTGTTTTTTTTTTCTAATAATATTCCATGCAAAGATTTCAGCCCCGTAAAGAGATGCCCCAGCCTGTTCTTCAATACGGTTTACAGCATTTGATTTGGAAGCCTTGTGATGCGTTGTTTTTTACTTTCGGAGACAAAGGAGTAAGATTTCTGCCAAGGTTAATGCCGGAATATGCTGCTGACACGACAAAATCTATGCTGATGGCGTTTCTCTCTCTCTCTCTCTCTCTCTCTCTCTCTCTCTCTCTCTCTCTCTCTCTCTCTCTCTCTCTCTCTCTCTCTCTCTCTCTCTCTCTCTCTCTCTCAGCCACATGTTTTCACACCACTCAGCCTCCTCCCTCTCCCTCCTCATCCCTGCCTTCCCCCTCTATCTCATTTTCCATTTCATCGCATTTCCCATCCTCACCCCTCCCTTTCCTCTACCCCCTCCATGCCTCACTACCACCCTGCCCCATTACTATCCCTGCCTCACCACAACCTCTGCCTCACCACCACCCTGACTCATCACCAACCTGCCTCACCACCACCCCTGCCGCACCACTACCCCTGCCTCACCACCACGCAATCTCACCCCTCTTCCTCACTCCCTCATGCCAGACCACCACCCTGCCTCACCACCACCCTGCCTCATCATCACCCTTCCTCACCACCACCAGACACCACCAATCTTCCTTCCCCCGCCGGCGTGTCTCTTTCAATTACTCTCTCACCAACTTTCCCTGCTTCACTCTCAACCACACCTCTTCCTCCTTCATTTTTATATTTTACAGGCAAAGACGTTGATTCTGAGTTACTTTTCCTCAAGACATTGTTGCATACATCTCGGTCTGTCAGTTTCTCTCTATACATCTACCGACCTATTGTATTACCTTCAATAGCTTGGTTTTTTTATTTTTCCTTTTGGTTCTTTTTACGCCAGTTTTTCTCAGCCTTTTTGAGTTCATTACCGTTTTATTGTCTTTTACATCTTCGTTTCCCACAACTTTTCCTAGCTATATATTTTTCGTAAGTTTGGTCGCATTTAAGACTCCACTGATATGTCATAATGATCAAGGTAGTCAAAAACAATCACTTTTATTTGATGTTCTATTTGTTTAATAATGATTGTTTTTAACGGGGAAGAAACTGTTCACTGGTATGCTTTAGGGTGTGTTTTTAGCCACCACTGAGAATAATAATAAACTGATGGCAGAATTATACCAAATGTGTATGTACAATCGACAGGGGAAATTCGCTGCATATTTTCCTCTACTGTAACACTGAATGGGAAGGCGATATTATAAACCTTAATCCCTTCAGTCTAATGATGTATTTTGAGAGCTTATTTCTGCTTGCATCAAATTTCTGTATTCAGTTTAAGACAGCCTCGGTAGCAGTGAAGAGGTTAAGGATCTCGGTCAGGTTAGAGTAAGGGCACTGTGGTTTGACAAATACCTCCTTAGCAAAATAACATCGCTTGGAGATAGCAAAGGATGACAAAAGATAAGCTAGGGCCACATGGGTGAATCTCTGTACGTGATTTAGTATTATTCATTTGTGTTCTGTGCCTGTTTGTGGGCCACCATAATACTTGTCTCTCTAATAGTTTCAGGTAATATAGTGCACATATCAATTACGCGATAAATATTCCCTTTGCCAGACATAAATTGTTGGTAATAGGTCATTTGTACTAGTTTATGGACGATAATGGTGATGGCTTTGCTGATGACTACGTTGTTAATAATAATAGACCTTTAATAACAGCAATTAAACATTATTACATCTGCTGCTGCTACTATTACCACTACTACTACTATCATTATTTACGGAGGTAAATAATCTGGAGCTGAAAATTAACAGCAATAAATCCAAAGTTAAGATATCTAATGTACAAGGAAAAAATGAGGGGCGCAGTATCCCTTGTATAAATCAGTATGAAGTAGCGAAGACATGTAAATATTTAGGCTATATAACTGAAGACAGTTTTTCAGATAAATATGATATTGAGGTAAGATTACATTCTTTTATTCTAAATTTAATTCTGTAAACCGGATATTCAAGAACATTAATTCACAAATGTTACTGTTTTTGTTTAAAGCATATTATGTCCCTGATTATGGGTTATCATTATGGGACTTAAACACAAAAAGGTCAGCTGTTCAGAACATTTCAAGTTGCATATGCTAATGCAATAAAGAAAATATATAGTTTACCAAGAGTGACAAGTAATCATAGTGTGGTCAAGCTAGCTGGTCTTTTTCTGGTAAGGCATCTGCAGCATTGACACAGGCAAGATATGTGAAATCTTTATTTACAAAGAGGAATGTTTTACTTAGGATGAATATTCCTGTTTTTACCTCTGGCCATCATTTTATCCAGCATTGTAATCACTTCAATGAAAAATATAAAATAGTATGAGTATGGAAACTGATATTATTAAATCAAGGATTGCTTGGATTCAGAATCAAGAAACAAGAGGATTGCAAGTTACTGTATGAACAGATAAAAAGAAACATGGGTTTGAATCACTTAGGTGGTAATGGGCTGCGATGGTGGTGCAGTATGTAAATATGTATTATAAAATATGTACACTTGTATAGAGCAGTATATGTGTGGAGATATTTGTGTATGGCAAAACAAGGGGGGTTTCAAGAATACTCCCCCAGTATCCCTGCTTGTCGTACGAGGCGACTAAAAGGGTTGGTGGTGGGTTAGTGCCCCACCCCGTAAAAAGAACTAACTAAAAAAGCAAATAAAGCGCCTCGGACCCGGACGGACCATACGTTGACGACTAAGGAACGGACAAAGGACATTCTGAGGGTAGGAACATGGAATGTGAGAGGAGTGAATGATGAAGTGAAAGAGAGAGAGATTGTCCAGGTGCTTGAGGATGCAAAAGTGGATATATGTGGATTGACTGAAACTAAATGGAAAGGTGAAAGGATGAGAGAATGGGAATACGGTGTAGGTATATGTGCGGGAGTCAGTGAGAATGAGAGGGCAAGAGAGGGAGTATGTCTGATGATAAGCAAGAAGTGGAAGGAGAATATAAGAGAGTATGGAACAGTGGGTGCAAGGATTGTATGGGTGAGGATGAAAGTAGGTATACAAGCATGGGCGATTGTATGTGTGTATGCTCCAACAGAGGATCGAGTGGCAAGAGTGAAAGATGAGTTTTGGGTGAGAGTAGAAGCATGTATGGACAAGTTTGAGAGGAGCGAGAGAGTGCTGTTGATTGGAGACATGAATGGCAAAGTTGGGAATGTACGAGTGGATGGAGTGGTTGGTCAGTGGGGTGTGCCAGCTGAAGTAGATGGGAATGGTAGTGCTTTGGTGGACATCTGTGCTGGTAAGGGGTTGGCAATAGCCAACACCTACTTTCGTCATAAGATGATCCACTGGTATACATGGAGAGTATTGAGGAGGATGGATGGTGAACTTGTTGAACGAAAGGCAATGATAGACTACGTGTGTGTGGATGAGCGAATGAGAAGACAAGTGTTGGATGCAAGGGTGTGGAGAGGGTGGGGGAATGGAGTCTCGGACCATCACTTAGTGATGGCCAAGGTAGAGCTGCAAAGAAAGTGGTTGAGGAGACGAAGGGGAAGACAGGAGGAAGCAGCTCCTGTGAGAAGAGTGGAGAAATTGCAAGATAGTGAGAAAATTACAGAGTATAAGAGCATAGTGGAAGAAAGATTGGGAAGGTATGAGCTAGAGCAGATGGAAGGGGTGGAAGACGTATGTAAGATATTCACGGAAGAGATAAGCGCAGCGTGTGAGGCGGTTTGTGGAGTGAGGAGGAGATGCAAGGGTGTGCAAGGGACAGCATGGTGGAATGATGAGGTGAAACGAGCTGTGGAACAAAAGAAGAAGGCATATGGTGAATGGTTGGCGAGTAGAGGTAGGGGAGAAGATGAGAGAGAGAAGAGAGAGGTATATGTGAGCAGGAGAAGGGAGGTTAAGAGACTGGTGAAGGAGAGTAAGAAGAAAGTGGATGAAGAGTTTGGGAGGAATCTGAATGTGAAATGGAGGGAGAGTAAGAAATTGTTTTGGAAAGAGGTAAAGAAAGTAAGGCAGTGTGAAAGGGGAAATAGTAGGGGAGTGAAAGATAGGAATAATAGATTGTTGGTGGAGAAGATAGAGAAATTGAGGAGATGGAAGGAGCACTTTGAGGATTTGTTGAATGTAGAGAGTGAGAGCAGTGTGAGTATAAGTGGTTGGGGAATGGCTGGGTGAAGAAGAGATGAGAGGAGGGAGGAAGAGATCATTAGGTCGGAAGTAGTGGAAGCGATGAAGAAGATTAAGCTGGGAAAGGCCCCAGGAATTGATGGAGTGTGTGGTGAAATGCTTAGGTATGGGGGTGAGATTGTTGTGGAGTGGATATGGACGTTGTGTAGATTGGCTTGGGAAGAGGGAAGGGTCCCAGAGGACTGGAAATCAGGTATAATTGTTCCTCTGTACAAAGGAAAAGGGGAGAGAGAAGTATGTGGTAACCGTAGGGGTATTTGCCTTCTTAGTGTGACTGGTAAAATATATGGTAGAATACTCATTGATAGGGTTAGGCATATGACAGAGGAGCTAGTTGGAGAAGAACAAGGGGGATTTAGGAAGGGAAAAGAGTGTGTAGATCAGATATTTGTCCTAAGATGTTTAGTGGAGAAGTATCTAGAGAAGGGAAGGAAAGTGTATGCTGCCTTCATGGACTTGGAGAAAGCTTATGACAGAATAGATAGGCAAGGTATGTGGAAGGTATTAAGAATATATGGAGTGGAGGGGAAATTGTTGAGTGCTGTGAAGAGTATGTACGAGGGAGCTAGGGCTATGGTGCGAGTGGATGGTGAGCTGAGTGAGTTCTTTGATCTCAATGTGGGACTGAAACAGGGGTGTGTGATGTCTCCATGGCTGTTCAATATATATATGGATGGGGTTGTAAAGGAGGTGCAAGGTAGGGCAGTGGATGTGGGGGTGGCCCTAATGAATGAGGGTGAGATTTGGAAGCTTCCGGTGTTTCTGTTGCTGATGATACAGTATTGTTGAGTGAACATGAATGGGAGTTGCAAGGTTTGGTGAATGAATTTGGGACAGTGTGTAGGAGGAGGAATCTGAAAGTTAATGTAAACAAAAGTAAAGTTATGGTGTTTGAGAGGAATGAAGTCACAGAGTGTGCAGTGAGGTTGGATGGTGAGGATATGGAGAATGTGAGTGCATTCAAGTACTTGGGTAGTGTGATGAGTAAGGATGGAACTTTGGGGGATGAAGTACGTGAAAGGGTACAGCAGGGAAGAAAGGTTGTTGGTACACTGAAAGCAGTGATGAGAAATAGGGAGGTGAGTATGGAAGTTAAGAAGGCACTGCATGATGGTATTGTGATCCCTACCCTGACGTATGGAAGCGAGGCGTGGACCTTGCAAGAGGGGAACAAGTCAAGAGTGAGAGCAGTGGAAATGAGTTACTTGAGAGGAGCATGTGGAGTGACGTGGAGGGACAGGTTGACGAATGAAGAAGTGAAGGAACGTTGTGGGGTAGATGTGGATGTGGTTGAAAAGATTAGGAGAAATACACTGAGGTGGTTTGGACATGTGGAGAGAATGGAGAATGAAAGACTGACTAAGAGGGTGTATGTAGGTGAGGTGGAGGGAGGGAGATGGAGGGGTAGACCGAGGATGAGGTGGAGGGATGGAGTTGAGAGATATATGAGGGAGGGGGGGGTGAGTTGGGGGGAGGGGAGTCAAATGGTGGGTGACAGAGTGACTTGGAGGCGTTTTGTCTGCGGCCACCCTTTGCGGGATTAGGGCGTCGGGCTATAGATAAATAGATAGATAGCTAGGCTGTTGTCCCTCTTACTGTTCATATGTATGTTAAATACGTTTTTTTTTTTTTTTTATGTGTCCGACTCTGGGCATAGGCTTCACAGCCTGCTATCAAGGCCCAGTAGTCCGCCTACATACCATACACCTCTACATGTCACCACTTCGGCGCTAACACCCACCGTCCGTATTGAATACGTGCTAGGGCTGTATCATACAGGACTGGTGCATTGGTATTAGCGGGGGTATTTTTACGACATGTCGGCGGGTCTTCTGGTAGATCAGTAAAGCATGATTAATGAAATTCAAATCCTTAAACTGTTCCCTGCCCCAGCCGGGATTTGAACCTGGACCCGTTAGGACCGCACGCCACCTCTCGAAATAAAGATTATTGGTTGATTGATTGATTGATTGATTGATTGATTGACTGACTGACTGACTGACTACTACTACTACTACTACTACTACCCGGTACTATACTAGTTATAGTGGTGGTGGTGGTGGGAGTAATAGTAGCAGTAATAGTAGTAATCGTAGTAGTGGTAGAACGATAATGATTATAACAGTAATAATAAAAACAACAACAGTAATACCAGTAATAATTATAAAAAAAAAAAAAGTTACCCGAACCCCTCACTACCTCATCAGCGCAAAAAAATCGGTTCAGTCAAAGAGCTTCATCCCAGCGAGGCAAAAAGTATGCAAATATCTCATAATCACATGCCGGAAGTGGAGCAAAAGTATGACCAGCATCCGGAACACTGCACTCCCTCACCCCACTCCCCTCGCCTCCCCCTCTCCCCTCACCCCACTCCCCTCTTCTCTCCCTCGCCCCACTCCCCTCTTCTCCTCCTCACCCCTCAACCCACTCCCCTCGTCTCCCTCTCAGTTCTCAGCCCCATTGTTTTCAACACATTTCAGCAGCCTCTGTTCTGTTCCATCTCTCTCTCTCTCTCTCTCTCTCTCTCTGTCTGTCTCTCTCTCTCTCTCTCTCTCTCATTACCCACTTCACCACTAACCTCCTCACCACCAACTCTCTCACCACTAACCCACGTCAGCTGTAACACTAATTGCCTAACGCATTACTTCCTGACCTCACACTGCACCCCTCACCCCTAACGACACCCCTCAGTTCACCCCACACCCCTCACTACACCCCGCTCTCCTGACTACGCCACACATCCCTCACTAAACCCCACACCCCTCATTACGCCACACACCCCTCACTACACCCCACACCCCTCACTACATCCCTCACTGCACCCCACACCCCTCACTACGCCACACACCCCTGCTACACTTGACTGTCACTGCCATCCTTTGTCCCCTCACAGCACCCTTTACCCTTTTCAAAAACTCGCTCTCCCCTCACCCTCACCCCGCACACAGAAAATCCTCACCCCACACCCTCACCCCTCACCCTCCAACCTTTACGCAGAGCCCCTCATCCCTCACTCCTCACCCTGACATAGAAAGCCCTCATGCCACACGCTCATCCCACACCCCTCAACATCCCTCACCCTCACCCTCACATAGAAAGCCCTCACACCACACCTTCACCTCACACCCCTCAACATCCCTCACACTTCATTCCTCATCCTTAATCTTCACCCTCACCTACACCGTCATCCTCAACCCTCACCCTTCTCCCTCACATTTAACAACTCTCTTAAATGTCTTCCGGTATGATAGAGGTGGAGGAGGCGGGGTGTGTACCGTATATATTTTAAAGATTTCCTAACAGTAACTGCCCTTCCAGTGAATATTACAAAACCAGTGGGAATCGAAGATATATGGGTGACTGTAGAGTGCCGTAAGTTGTTGTCCACTACTGTTCCCCGTCCCCGCCCCGGAGGGGATCTGGGACGGATATTGTTTTCGCTTGGTTTGTCTGCCTCCTAGTTTTTTTGTCTGTCTGTCTGTCTGTTTGTCAACAACTTTACGCGAAAACTACTGGTGCGAGTTTGAATGAAATTACAGGAATGATGGGCTATGACCTGATTAAATTTTGGGCCAAATTGGGCCTAGGCATAGGCTGTAGGTCCAAAAAGTATTAAAAAAAAAAAAATCGTTTTTTCGACATAACTCCTTTCGTCATATCGACATGAAACCAAAGCCTTAAGTTGCATCTTTCAAATTTTCATCCTATAATATGCCTCATTACATCAGAGGGGTCACTCCCCAGTTAGCGGTACGGGGGTCAGTGCCAGGTGGGTCGGTCCTATAATTTCAAATGGGCATAAAATCGTCAGTTTTCATCCGATTGACTCCAAATTTGATGTGGCATCTTTGACTAGATATTCTGTTGTGTTTATACGTCAACACTAAAATGACTGCTGGGGACGGGTTTGCTGTACCATGGCACCTTAAGGCGCCTCTGGAAACTTTTGATTATATTCTTGATGTTTTTAGAGCAATGTGCGTACGAAACAAAATCACTGTATGAGCTGTGTGATTCTGATGATTTTTGTCTCATAACAGCTAACTTAGAAGGATTATAACTACAACCAATCTTACTAAGATACTCTAGAAACCAACTAGAGTAACGTCACACAGTGCAACCTTGCCTGCTGTTTTCGTCACCAACAAACCAGGTACTCAATTGATATTCCCTGTCCCACTGCCAACCATGATTTGACAAACCATTATGGCAAACCTAAGTAAGTCAAAACAGCTTGTAACCAAAACCATTAGTCAGTTAGGGAATTACTCTCCAACTGTGTTTTGTAAAATGCTCAGTAATGAAACGCATAACCTTAGGAAAATATTTACCATAGATGACGCTGACACACATGTAGCCATTTTTCTCATTCATATTAGTTTCTTGCCTAACTATCTGTGCTTCAGTTGTTTCTTAGACAGTACGAAAACCCTTTCTTCCATGACTTAGTGACGATATTTGGGTATTTATGAACGAAAGGAATGATAAACAGAAAGCATTACAGAAAAACTTTAAAATGCAGTTTTTCAGGACGAGTATAAAACACTTTAGAAAGGAGTTTAAAGTTTAGTTCCTTGTAGCCAGGAAGGATCATTACAGTGGGCAATATAGTGAGCGAAGAGGAGATACCACAGCCACGTAGCTAGTCATACGCGAGCTTATACCCAGTATGGAAAAAATGCAGGTGTTAGAGTTGAGATGTGTATGGGAGATAAAGAAGAATTTGAGAGTCATTGCCAGTGTAGGAGAAGCTGCCTTTGAGAAATCCATGCAGTATCTTGGCAGTGACAACAGAGAACATCGTCAGAGGGCAGTTGGTTATAACAGCGAACCCTTTCAGACTCAGCCTGCCAGTGCTA
Organism: Coenobita brevimanus; assembly: GCF_032717465.1. NCBI lineage: Eukaryota > Metazoa > Arthropoda > Malacostraca > Decapoda > Coenobitidae > Coenobita > Coenobita brevimanus. The sequence continues at coordinate 51,309,087 of NC_136959.1, forward strand.
ATGCAGTAGTTCTCACCATTAAACAACTTAAAGAGGCAAGCTCTAATGCTTCCGATGGAATTCCCCTCCATTTTTTGGAAGATGTTCTTCCCGTAATCGTAATTTATCTCGCCTGCGTTATAAACACCTCGATAGTAACAGACACTTTTCCAACAGCATAGAAACATGCTGTTGTTACTCCCGATGACGTGATTAATTATAAACCCATATTTTTGTTATCCCTTTTATCAGAGATGTTGAAAGAAATCATGTTATTCAGTTAGCTGATTGTCTGCTGAGGAACACCCAGCGTGACTTTAGACCCGGACTATCCACGGAAACTGCCCTCTTGCAAGTAGCTAGTAAGCTATAGAATAATATGGATAACAAAAAACTGTTTCTGCTGTTTCTTTGAGATTTATAAAAGGCCATTGATAGTGTTAGTCACAAAATACTAAAGCAAAGGTGCACTCAACATGGACTCAAATCGGTTTCAAGATTAGCTATGTGAGTAACAGAACTCAGTCTGTACGCATTAAGAATACTATTATAATCATAATTAGAAGTGTCATTCGGAGTCCCACAGGGGTCAATATTGAGTCCAGTCCTTCTCAATATATATGTCAATGATCTCTCGCAGTATGAACAGAATGTTGACACCCAGTTCATTCACACGAATTAAAGTGAAAATCTACCAGACTTTGTTTGTAGAGTAGAACAGACTCTGAGCAAGGTAAAACATTGCTTTAACAAACATGATTTCATGCTAAACACACAAAAAATGCATGTTTATCAGCACAAGAGCACTTATATAAAAATACCTAAAAACGCCACAATTCAAGTTGATGGCGTTCACATTCAAACTAGTAGCTGTGTGAAGAGCATGGTACTTTTTTCGAGTATCTTATGTTGTTATTTGTACACATCAGGGAAATGAGCAACAAATTGACTGGGATCCTAATGTATAGCAGCCGTATACAGAATGTGGTCAGTAAACAAACCAGAGTAACAGCAGTCAGAACTCTTGCTCTCAGCCTAATTAATTATGCAGTGACAATTTGGGGTACAACTAATGCAACACAACTATGCCGAGTTCAGAAACTACAAAACTTTGTTCTAGAATAGCACTGAGTGAAATATTTAAGCCTGAAAACTTTACTTAACTCTCAGAGGAATTACTGTGGTTAAAAGTCTCTCAGAAATATATTTTTGAGCAGTATGTTACGATAATTAACATAATGAAAGAGAGATTTCGTAACTGGCTTTTTACACTTCCTAAGGTTAGGAACATTAATGAATAAACACAAGGTAAGAAAACCTTCTTAATGAACTGAGAATCAGTACTAATTATGGTTCAAGATCTCTGTTAGTCAGGAGTCCTAAATTATGGAATGCCTTACCCGCGAGAATAAGGGAGGCAAGCAGTGTGTTTACTTTTAAGAAAAACTTTGCGACTAACCTACTCGGTCATGATATTCCTGTATAATGGTTAGTTCTAAGAAGAACATGATAAGTTATCTTCTCAGCCACGACTTGCTTGTCTGATGATTCACCATATTTTTTATATTATGTGTACTTGTGCTTTTTGTACGTACTCCATATATTATAACTATGATGTCTAATATCTTATTTAACTTATATTGGTATTACGTATTGTGATAATCCTTTTTACTCTGTACCTGACAAAGTCAGAGGAGGGTGTTGTTATCACTGGGATCAATAGGTGTCCGTCCATAAAGTTGGGCAGCAGAGCGGCTGGCCAGGCGTAGAGATTTCGTTTCCGGGCCAGAACTCAGGAAATATTTACTACAGAGTCATGAAATTTCACGTAGTTATGTGGCTTATAGTGAACTGGTGCCTTTTGATAGGCAGAATGCTGTGTCTAATAGTGAATTGGCGCTTTTGATAAGTAGAACGTTGTGTCTTAATAGTGAACTGGTGCCTTTTGATAGGTAGAATGCTGTGTCTTAAGTATTTTTTTAAATCTCGAAAAAGTACAAAAAAATCCAGAGATTTCAATGATACCTGCGCAACGAGTCTGAAAGGCCCAGGTTATGTAGCCTCAAGGCGTTCGTCTTACTCCCTCCTTTAAAAGAAAAGATTGGGGGGATGGGGGCGGTTATGCGCTTAGTTAGGTGTGCAGGGAGGTGGGGGGGGAGGTATGTGCTTGGTCAGGTGAAAGGTTGCAACAGCATAGCTTTGCCTTTGTTTTAACATTCAGTGATTTTTTATTTTTTTTATTTAGGTACTGTAACTGTTGTGGGCTTGAACGGGAAAAGCCAATGTAAATAATGGAAATAAAATTCAGATTTCATTTGATTCCCCCTCATCCTCACTCTTACCCCTTACCCCTACCCCACATCCCTCACCCTACCCTCACCCTTACGTTTGCCTCTCCCCCCCCTCACCATATCCCTCAACCCCAACCCTCATCCCTCACTGTCCCAGCTACCTGATATATTTTTCCTGTCAACGCCATTACAACACAACACTATATCATATTCTCTATCAGCCTTCACCTTTATATCTCCACCCTGCTGTGTCTTACCCTACCCTACCATACCATACCTTGCACCTCACTCTTACACTTCATCCTTCACCCCTCTCAACTCATACGTAACCCTCACTCTCAACGACACTCCTCACTCATAGCCTCACGCCCACCCTAATCCCTCACCCTCACCCTCACCCACACCCTCACCCCTCACCCTCACCAATGCTCTCACCTTTACGGCTTACCCTCACCGCCACCTTCATCCCTCGCGCTCATCTCTCACTCTCACCCCTTATCATCACCCTCACTCCTCACCCTCACTCCACACCTTCACCCATTACTATCCGAGCACTGTGATATATTTTCTGTCACCGTCATTATAGCACAACCAGCACAACAGTTTTTCATATTGTGCATCAGCCTTTACCTGTATTACCTTGCCCTACCTTACCCTACCCTACCTTACCTTACCATAACACACCCTACCATACGCAATCCTGCCGTACCATACCTTGCCTAACCTTACCCTCACCTACCCTGCTTCCACATCTCTCTCATCATCACCACTCCCTCTTCCCCATCACCACTCTCGCTCTTGCCTTTCTGCCCTTTTCTTCAGGTCATAAAATTAGGTGTGAGTTTTATAGTCCTCTCCATAAGAAACAGCTTCGAAAAGACAAACAGATGTGTTGCTGTTTGCTGTCGTTTGTACTCCCTCACCATCACTCCCTCTCCATCACCTCCCTCTTTCCCTCACCACCACTTCCATCCCTCCTTCTCCCTCACCAAGACCCTCATCTTTCCCTTCCCCTCACCACCAGTCTCATCATTTTTCACTTCACCATTATCCGCATCTCTCTGTCTCTCTGTCTCTCTGTCTCTCTCTCTATAACTTCCACCCTAACCACCCCACCCACATCACAAACTTTTCCCCTCATCACACACTCAACTACACCTCTGTCCTCTCCTACCTTCCTTCACCCGTATCGCTTTGACCTTTTACGTTTCTAAAGGTTGACTGAAATCGTCCTTCGCATACGGAAATAAAGTAGAAAGTCCCTAATTCTCAGCCAAAACTTTAACCGTATTATTACTGAGCATTTCTGGTGTCTACTGAAGGCGTTTCGAGCGTGGTAAATCGTCTGAAATGAAGCAGAAATAAAAATCAAAGTAGGTTAATTCTCGTCCATAAGATTCACCAATATTCAAGCACCTCACTCATCATTAACCATTTTCCTTTTATTAGCACACGTATTTATCTGTTTATCTCTTTTTATTTTGACAAACTGCCAGAGATTTTGTTTAGCTAAGGGTGATCCTAGCAGTTGAATCTAAGAACATCTCCAGCAACTCTTTCTTTACCTAGGAATTTATTTTGACTAGAGTTTTTTTTTTCTTAGTCGAGGGAAATTCTAGCAATGAAAGGGTTGAGGTGCATATTTTTCCTCACCTTGGTCTTGATTCTTGTGTGTTTTTTTTTTTGTTTTTTTTACGTCACCTAGCATCATTTTTGGTTAGCCTTTTTCTTCTTTAACATCAGCTTATTTCTCTTCCCCCTCACTTGCTAATGCCACACAGTGCGTCTCTCTCTCTCTCTCTCTCTCTCTCTCTCTCTCTCTCTCTCTCTTTCTGATGCAGAGGTGTAGTAATAGATTAACACCAAAATATGAAGCTAGTCATGAAGAAGTGCCAAGAAAAGGATGTAGAGCTGTAGCATTGTCTTTTTCTGCCACTGAGCTACGTGAAAAATACTTTAAATGAAGGAAATCTTTGTCAGGTTAAGAACACACAACAGCATCCCCGAGCCAAACAAATAATTTTTTTCACTCTCTCCATCACCCCTGCCAGAGTTTAATTTTCGCCTATTACCTTTCCATGATAACATTTTCACTCTTACGTCACCTTCGCTCACCGTTTGCCTTCACACGATCTTCACCCTCCTTGCCTCCACGTAAGTCACACTGTTCTCTTATCACCATCATCATCATTATCATCGTCGCCGTCATCATCATCACCATCGTCGTCGTCGTCGTCGTCGTCGTCGTCGTCGTCGTCATCATCATCATCATCATCATCATCATCATCATCATCATCATCATCATCATCATCATCATCCCTCAGAACAGTGGTTCTCAACTGGTGGTCCATGGTGACTTTTTGGGTGGTCCACAGGACGTTCACTATATTTGGTAATAAACTGGAGATTGGTGCATATATATTTTAAATTTATTGAAATCAGTATGAAAAATTTTATCAAAATAAATAATTTGCCATTCATTTTATTGTATTATTCCCATTGATTATTCCAGTATGATTGGTACTTACCCAAATCTGTCAACACATGCAGTCAAATGTCTTCTGCCATTTGCATCAACTTCCATATGTGAGGCAGATTTTCATGTTTGTTGCACATTTAGTCCAAACAGAGGAATCGGCTTGCAGTGGAAAGTGATATTCATTGTGCATTATCAAGTACCACTGCTAACATTAAAAAGCTTGTCAGTGAGAAGAGAATCCAAAAGTTTGGTTGCAAAGAAAAATGTTAGTTGTGTACTCCTACATAATTTCAAAATTCTGTTTGTTAAAAATAAATTTCACAGCAAAATGTTAGAGAAGTATTCATGTACTTCCTGGAACTTATGTTTGGAAGAAATATATTTCAGACCAAAATGTCAGCTGTCTACCATTTTATATCATTTCTCGAAATTCTGTTTCTAAGAAATATATCTCTAACCAAAATGTTTGTTGTCTATGCTTTATTTATCATTACTCAAAAATGAAATGGTCCGCGATGTCTTTTTTAACTGGGCTGGTGGTCCATGGCCTGAAACGAGTTGAGAACCACTGCCTCAGAACAACCCACACTGCTTCCTTCATATCAGTATCTTAGCATCACACCTTCATCCATTAAAACAAATCTTACTTCCTTCTTAATATCATCTTCATTATCATTATCATCACATCTCTCGTCTGTCAAAAAGAATCCTCATTTCACCCTTAATATCATCATCATTTTCATTATCATCACATCTCTTATCTATCAAAACATTCCTCACATTACCCTTAATTATCATCATCATCATCATCATCATCATCATCACCGCCCCCGTAACCATACCCCTCTCTATACCCCCACCATTATCATCATCATTATCATCTCATCCCAGTTTCCCTACCCTCATCAATTTTCTTCCATATCATATACCCTTAAACCCTAATCTCTTCAGCAATTTTCCTCCTGAGTGCCCTCCTCTCCCCTCCCCTCCCTCTTCCTCCTTTCCTCCATCCCTCCCTCACAATCCCCCTTCCCCCTCCCTCTTCCCCGTCATCCCTCTCTCCCAGTCCCCCCTCTCCTTTCGTCTCATCCCTCCATCCCCCCCTCACACTTTCTTTCCCCTCTTTACCCATCTCTCCCTTTGTCTCCCTCTCCCCTTCTCCCCATTCTTAAAACTTCTCTCCACCGTATCCCCATCCCTCCCTCAAACTCCCCATCCTTCCTTTCCTCATCCCCCCCTCTCTCCTCCAATCCCCCATCCTTCCCTATCTCCCCCTCTCTCCTCCAGTCCCCCATCCTTCCGTATCTCCCTCTTCCCCCCCATCCATGTCTCACACTCCCTCTCACCCCTCTCCTTATCCCTCCCTCACACTCCCTCTCAACCCTCTCCACATCACTCCCACACACTCGCCCTCATCCCTTTCCCTGTCCCTCCTCATACTGCCCCTAACCCCTCTCCACATCATTCCCACACACTCCCCATATCCCTCTCCCTGTCCCTCCTCACTCTCCCTCCCCTATACCCCATCCTTCCCTCACACTCTTCCACCCTTTCCCACCCATCCTTTCATCCCCCTCCCACCCATCCCTCCCTCCCCCTGCCTCCAATTCTTCTCTCTTTTTCTCCCTCCCCTTCCCTCACCCGTGCCCACCCCTGCCATCCCTGCTCCTCTCCCCGGGGTGATGGTGGGGTGACAACAAGCACGTCATCAGGAAGTTGGCCACAGCTCACAGGGTTGAAAAGGGTGGAAATGGCGACTACAGAGTCAGCTTTTTTTTACATTTTTTTATCCCATTCCGTTTGTTGGCTGTTTATTTCTGTGTATTTATCTGCTTCCTTACACTTCCTTCTAAAAGGGACAGCCACCAAGAAAATCCTCCAAGTATTCACATCATTCACAGTGCCAACCTCCATACATGACGAAGTATTTCTCTTGTTATACTCCCCCGTCATGCCTGTCTTTCTGTGTTTTATAAAAAATTGTAATTCATTGTTTGTGCAGCCAAAACACCCCTATGTATGAAACACCACACATTACGTTGCCTCAACAAAATTATGAGAGCAACACCTTTTCTCAAACTTTTTGAAACATTTTAAGAATATTTACTTCCGCCAACTAAGTTGGAGGAGGTTCTGTATTCACCCCTATTTGACTGTCTGTTTGTTTGTCTACAAGATAAATAAAAAAAGTTATTGATGGATTTCAGTGACACTTTGAGGATATGTGGGTCATGTGCCAGGGAAGAGTTAATTAAGTTTTGATGGTCTGAGTTGGAGTCACGGTTCAGGACTGTATTTTGTTCGTTTGTCCACAGGATATATGAAAAAGCTATATTGATGGATGCCAGTGAAATGGGAAAATGTGCTTCATGGACCAAGGATGAGTTTATTAAATTTTGGTGATGATCAGAGTTGTCTGGCATAGGCGTAGACGGAGGTATGTGCTCTCTGTATGCCATTTCTTGTTATCTATGTGGAGTGCGACTCTATATTGTCCCACCAAAAGCCTAGAAGCACGGGACAAGGCTACTTAGTTTAGACATTTGTGACTTGAGTGCCCCTGGGTGGTGTAATGTGAGCAATAAAACCCAACCAGCTCTCTGCTGGAAACACCTATGCACCACATCCAACTGGGACCCCTAAACCTCGCACATTACGAAGCGTCCGGTTGGTAAATGGAATATAAGAACCCATTTATCTTAACACTAAAAACAGTCACCTGAAGATAGCACTACAATATTTTACAGGGTGATGAGCGCTCCCACTTACTGATATTAGATAGATAGATGGACAAATAGATATAGATAGATACATAAATAGGTAGACAGACAGAAAGACAGATAAATATAGATATAGACAGATGTTTAGGTACAGATATGCATATACACCTGTCACAAAAATTTACCTGTCTCACCTGTCACCTCCTCGTGCTGTTACCTTTAAGCTCGTTGCGTGTATCCCGATGCAGTAAAGCCCTCGCAACTGATAATGAGCTAAATTATGAGTCATTAAATCAGTTATATACTATTTATCCATCCACTTCAAAAGCATGATTAACGACAGTGGAATTTGGTAGCCTGGATGAAAGTGACGATTTTTATTATTATTATTATTTATTATTATTGTTGTTGTTGTTATTATTATTATTATTATTATTATTATTATTTTTATTTATTTTTTATTATTAGAAGTAGTAGTAGTGGCAGTTATTTTTATTATGAAAATTAATATTAACAGTAGTAGTAGTAGTAGTGGCAGTTATTTTTATTATGATAATTAATATTATTATTATTATTGTTATTATTGTTATTATTATTATTATTATTATTATTATTATTATCATTACTATCATTACTATTATTAAATTTTCGTATATACCTATTGTTTTTATTTATTTACGATTTTTTCTTTTCTTTCTAGGGTAGCTCATATTATCTTGGATTTTACGCTCAGTGGATGTAAAAGGGAAAGGAGAGAGGGGAAAAGAGGAAGGGAAATGTGCGGAACGGCAGAGGGAGGGGAGTGTGGAGAGACGAGGAGGGGAGAGAGGGAAGGAGAGAGAGAGAGAGAGAGGACAAGAAAGGGAGGGAGGGACAGAGGAAAGAATGAAGTGATGAAAGAGGTGAATAAGAGAAAGATAGAAAGGGCAAGAGAGAGGGAGAGATAAGAAAGAGGGCGACAGAGTGAGTGGAGGAGAAGAGTGCAAAGACACGAGGGAGAAAGAGGTGGAGTATTAGCAAACGAAGAGGACGGAATGAGGGAGTAGTGTGATGGGGAAAAATGGGGGAGGGAAGAAGAAGGGAGGGAGAATTGCTTTGGGGAATGATGATGAGGGAAGTGAGAGACGAATGAGAGAAAAGGAGGACGTGTGGAGAGATTGAGAGAGAGAGAGAGAGAGACAGACAGACAGACAGACAGACAGACAGACACCAACAAACACAGACCTACACAGACATACAAACATATGAAGGGAGAAAGAGACGACATTTTAAATTATTAAGGCTGTACCTGGAAGTTTTAATTATAATAATAATGATGATAATAATAATAATAATAATAATATTAATACACGTCGCTTCTTCAGTAAGCTGGCAGATAATTGGTTTGGGCTTAAGAGCATATAGGAGGATTCTCTCTCTCTCTGTCTCTCTCTGTCTCTCTCTCTCTCTCTCTCTCTCTCTCTCTCTCCCTCTCTCTGCCAGTTAGTCTATTTTATCATCATGAACCCCTCAAAGTTTATTTAATTTTCCTTCTTCCCTCTACCAGACGATTTTATTCAGATTAACAAGTGCATTTAGTAGTGAAGGAGATATGTAGAGGCTGTAGGCAGATAATTCCTCTAGTTCGAAAAGTCTCTGAATAAGATCGTCTGGAGACAGGAATAAAAGTATAATTGGTTATTGTATGGAAGGGGTTGATCATTGAGTGTATTTTTGGTACCGGTATTCCAGTCTTTGCATCCACCAAATAGAGTGAGACAGACGGACAAAATTAGGTGTATAGATAGACGAAGACAGATGTATAGACAGCTAGAAAGATAGATAGATGGAAAGACAGACACATAGGCAGGTAGGTTGACAGTTAGACAGATGTTTTATTGACCACAAATTTGTCCAGTGAAAGCCTCCTAACCCGGCAAGAATATTACCCTTTGTCACCTTCACATTACCCAGTCACGGCTCAGCATTCAAGCATCGGACGTGGCTCAGTTTTAAGAGGCTAGAAATATGTGGGGCATAGTTCCTTCACCTCCACTTGGCTGAGATTTTTGTCCTTTCGTAGCTTATATCCTGTTGGTCGATGGCTGAATATCACAGTACTACGGCTCTAGCACCTTTTGTGGCTAGCGCTGTGTTCTGGTGTTAATCTCTTCCTATAATCTGGGATTTAAGATGTAGAGATGTCAGTTCTTGCCCTGTTAAAGTGAAAAGAGTATTTTACACTTCAAAGGTCGAGGCTCCAAGCTTTTATTATACGTAACAGTCTGTAATCTTTACAAATATAGCCTGTTCACCGATGTATATACTTATTACACTTTTTGTTAATTTTTTATATAACTACTTATCTACTTATCAGTCACTTCATATCACATCCCTTCACTTGCCCATCTCTTCACTCATCCATCTAGCTATCTGTGCATCAAATCAGCCATCTTTCCAGCCCCACGTCCATCCATCCATCCACCCATCCATCCATTCAACCATCCATCTCTTTGTCATATCATCTTCCGTACTTGGAGCCCCACATCCATCCACCCATCCCCGCATCCCAACAACCATCACCCTTCCACCCACACAAAGAAACACCTTATCATTCAGCCATCCATTTATCCTTCCATAAAACACTTGGTCAACTTTCCATCTACTCAACTATACATACATTCTTTCACCCATCAGTTCCATCCTGCACCAGTCCTTCCGTCTCTTTTATTCATTTATCATTTTATTCCTCCGTCAGTTCTTTCCTCCACCCATCTATCCATCCATCAGTCTATGTCTCCTTCATTCTCTCCATCCACCCATCCATCTGCCTTTCGCCCATATCAGTCTGTCTTTCCATTCATCATCCTGTCTATCCGTCTGTCTCTCCTTCCGTCCACCCATCTTCCTATCCATTCTTGTATCAGTCCTTCCATCTTTCCATCGGTCTAGCCATTCGTCTGTCTGTCCTTCCATCCATCGATCCTCCATCCATTCATTTGTCCATCCATCCATCCATCCATCCATTCTTCCATCCTTTCATCTTTCTAGCCGTCCATCCGTCCTTTCATCTTTCTGCCGTCGAGCCATCCATCCATCAATCCACCTGTCTTCTCATCCCTACCCTATCCCTCACCCTGTAAGACCTAATCAAGGCGGCCAAAGCTTCCGAGAAAAAAAAAATGACTTCAAAATTGACAGCAGTTTACGCGTCAACTGCCCTCCTTTTTTTTTTTTTTTTTTTTTTTTTTTTTTTTTTTTAGGGAGTAGAAGGGCAGGAGGGGCTGATAAGGTGCATTTTTACTCTCTCTCTCTCTCTCTCTCTCTCTCTCTCTCTCTCTCTCTCTCTCTCTCTCTCTCTCTCTCTCTCTCTCTCTCTCTCTCTCTCTCTCTCTCTCTCTCTCTCTCTCTCTCTCTCTCTCTCACATCGTTATCCCCACTCTTCCCCCAGCCTGACCTGTCTCGCTATCCAACTACACAGGTGAAATCCACAGTCACCTAATATAAGTCTGTTTGTTTCCTTTCCTTCCTTGCCTTTATTTTACGTCCACTGGTCTTGATTCCACACCTCAGTCACTTTCTCCTTTCTTCTTCTTCTTCTTCATCTTCTTCTTCTCCTTTTACTTCTTCTTTTTCTTTCTCTTTTTTTTCTTTCTTTCTTTTTTCTGCCTCTCGTTGACCTTTCCCCGGCGCCAATCTGGCCTTCCCCTGCCGCCTAACTTCTTTAAATAAGTTTCCCGTCTTCGGTTCCTCGGTGGCTTACCTGTCCTTCGAGTCTTTATTAGTCTGCCTACCTGCCTGCCTGCTTGACTCTCTCTCATCCTGTCTATCTGTCTGTCTATCTATCAGTCTATATTTATCTGCTTGTCTGTCTGTCCGTCTCTCTGTCTTTCTGTCTGTCTCTTTCCACCTACCTATCTCTTCCTATATCTATCTCTCAGCCAATCTACCTACGTACCTACCTGTTTAATTATCAGTCTATGTGCATGTCTGTCTACTCTATCTATCTATCTAGCTACTTATCTCCCTGGTTCATCATGACTACTTTGCACTTTCACTACCTGATTTTCCTTCCTCATAAACACATCCATATCCAGACCATCCCAGTTTCTCTCTCTCTCTCTCTCTCTCTCTCTCTCTCTCTCTCTCATTCTCTCTCTCTCTCTCTCGTTTCTGTTAAAGCTTCATCGGATGCTCCCTCTCTCTCTCTCTCTGATCCTTTCCTCTTCTTTCCCCTTCCATTTCTTAGTTTCTTTCATCTTCCAGCGTCCATATTTGCCTTTATGTCGTTCCCCCGTCATCTTGGTCCTCTGTCTTCAGCTAATTACTTTTCCACCTCACATGCTTTCTCATCATTTTGACTTTTTTTTAAACAGATTTAATCTTTTTCTTATCAGTTATGGTCTTTCTTTTTATTGTTTTTTCCCATTGTTATTCCTTTTCCTCAGCCTAAACACCCTTCTCCTTCTCTAGACTCTCTCCATCCCATCATGACGTTCCTCCCGCACTCCTATCCCTACATTTCTTCCTTTTTTTTATCTGAGTTCGTCCCTCATCCTTCTATCCCTCTGCCTCTACCTCTCACCCATCCACCCAGCTACTTATCCACTTATCCCCTTCAGCGCGAGCGATTACGCTTTCGTTTATTCTCACTGCTACCTGACAATTATATTCGGGTTAGGAGAGGCGTCTTGTAATAAAGGGGTTAATGAAGGCTCTTTCTTGCCCATCTAGAGAGTCACAACAAACGCGATTAAAAGGCAAATGTTTAAATTGCCTGATGGAAGGGTATGCTAGTGGATGAATGGACAGATAGAGTTGAAAGAGACGAAGAGAGACAGACACAAAAAAATGAAGACTAGCAGCAATTTCAGGCCATATCAGACACTTGTGAAAATTGAGCTGCATATAATCAAGTCACCGTTTGTAATATTAGTTATTTCGCAAACACTGGTTACCTTTACGTCTTTATTGCTTTCCTTCCTCAACTCCCACAGTTTGACTCCTTTGATTTTTATCCACATTTATAGTGGTAGGTGGTGGCGACCATCATCCACTCGCTTGATGTAATGCTGCCTACCTCTTCCTTAGCCTTTATCATTCTTTTTTCTGTCCTGCCCTCCTCTTTTCCTATTTCTCCCATCTTTCCTGTCACTTCTTCTTGCTTTTCTTTCCTTTACAGGTGGCTTTACATTGAGTGACAAGCCAAATGGTTTCCTGTAAGCCAAGAAACCATTTTCAACGCTGGGTGGTAACCATATAACCAAACCATACGTGTTCCCTACTTGTCAACAAGTAGGTTGGTGGAGGGTTAGTGCCCCTCTTCCTAAAACAAATAACTCAAAGTCAAATGGCCACCCCTTACGGGATTATGGCGTCTGGCAATAGATAGATAGATAGATATTTTTGTTCGTAATACAGAATAAAAGATCTATGAGATATATATATACAAGGAACTCCCCGCAAGTAAAAAGGAACTGTTTTCAGCAAGATTTCCCTGCCATTCGCCTTCATTGCTCGTAAAACTTTTACAGCTTTCCCCCTCACCAACCTGCTCACCTTGCCTTCTCTTACCTGTCATTGCCTTCCTTCCCTGCCCTCACCTGCTGTCACCTTCCTTCCCTGCTCTCACCTGCCCTGCCCTCGCCATACTTGCCTCACCTCACCTAACTCACCCTCCTTGCTTCACTTCACCTACCTCAGCTCACCTGCTATCACCTTTCCTGCCTCACCTCACCTGCCTCACCTTACCTGCCCTCACCTCACCTGCCTCACCTAAGTAGATGAGTTATGAAGTTTCCTATGCCACAACTTTCCCCATTATCTGGTATCCTACTCTCAGTCCTTGCTCCTTATACACGCTTACCTTATACTGCATCCACTTGCCACACTAAAAAATTACAGGGCTTTTCTTTACCCTTTCCCTTTCCCTACCTCCCCTCCTGTCACGTAGCCTCTCTCTCTCTCTCTCTCTCTCTCTCTCTCTCTCTCTCTCTCTCTCTCTCTCTCACACACACACACACACACACACACACACACACACACACACACACACACACACACACACACACACACACACACACACACACACACACACACACACACACACACACACACACACACACACATCGTCTCTCAAACACATTTCCACCCCCATTTACCACCGCTTCGCCCATCTTCCCCTCTGCTCCCCTGCCATCCCCTACCATGTCATCCTCCTCTAATACAATACTCGTAATCCCTCTTTCCTCCCCTGTCTTCTATTCCCTTCACGCATCTTCCTGAAAACCATCATCTTTAATCTTTTCTTCCATTCAGCCCCCTGCTCCTCCTCGTCCATCATCCCCTGCCCTCCAAACCCCAGTTCCCCTGCCCGGCTCTCCTTCCCCACCTGCTGTGCTTCTAGCCCCACAGCTCCTTCTAGCCCCCTCCCCCAGCTCCTTCCTCTTCGCCCCGTGCCCCCCTCCTCAATCCCCAGCCCCAGCCCCACAAGCGTCCCTCCCCCCTCAGCAATTAGCGGGGTGAAGGTCCCTGATTCGCCACCCCCCCCACCCCGGCCACTGTCCTCTTCCTGACATAAAGCGGTACTAATGAGAAAGTCGACCCCTGTGTGCACTTGGAGATGTGTGTGTGTGTGTGTGTGTGTGTGTGTGTGTGTGTGTGTATTAGAGTCTACCGTGAGTATACATGTAAGTTGGGAAAACGTACAGTATCAGTGTTATGTGTACAGGGAAGGACTAGTGCCTTACCTGATACGTCTGTCGATGTCGTGGTAACATATCATTCTCCCATCCTCTGACACACACACACACACACACACACACACGCACACACACGCACACGTACGCACACACACACACACACACACACACACACACACACACACACACACACACACACACACACACACACACACACACACACACACACACTTCTCACCTCTTACATGTGACTGTTGATGGGGAGTACTGTAAATAAAAACTGAAATAGCCAGACATATCTAGTCCTCGAAAATGATTATCACAAGTACTTTATTTTCTTTTCTAATTAGTTCATAGAATGCCACTATAAAACACAAATACAATTCCTGAAATAAGACGAAAGTAGGTTAGAAAAAAATGCATGGACTCAGAACACCTGGGAAAACGAGGAAAGGTGAAGCAAAAGTGAGATTACAGGATAAAGTGGAGAACGTTATGTGGGAGGATGGCTTAGGCGGGCAGGAAGGTATGGTGATGAATGATGATGGAGAGTTTGGTAGGCTGGTCAGGAGAAAAAGTTGGTCTATTGATCTGCTATACCACTGTTTGCTTATCACACTTAAGGCATGTCGGTCACTTTCCTTCCTGACGCATTACATAAAAGGGAATCATCTATGGGCAGAAAAATACCATCGTTCTTCCAGCTCATTTATAGTAGCCAGCAGGAAAAAAAATGAGAATGTAAGAATGGTGAACTATTGAGTGGGCTTTTATTTGTCTGTACTTTTTCCTGTTGAGGCCAGCCTGATAAACTCTGGAATAAGGCGACCTGCAGAAGATTGATGAACTGAAGTAATAATTAAACGTACCTAAATTAGGGCTACAGTGTCTTGCTATCACAGTATCGCGAACTGTTTGAGTAGAGGATTTATAAATAGTTTAGAACAAATTTTATCTCTTCTGTAAAAGATGGTGTGCCTCTGTCTGTGTGAAATAGGCTAGAGGGAGGAGCTTAGGAAACTGATGTCACGAGTTTCAGCGCCTCCCACTGGCTGATCATTGAGCGGAAGGAGCCAAGGCATGTGACGTCACGGGTATAGCCGCATCCCATTGGTTGGCTGGAATAGTGGGCGGGGTTTGGAAAAATGACGTCACAAAGTTTAGCGCATCCCATTGACTAAAAGCCTTCTGGATGGAGACTGTGCATACAACAACCTTCGCGTGGCTATTTCTTTTTACATCAATAAGCTTATAAGGTGATTTTTGCCACGCATTCACTAATCCAGTACTAGAGACGGGTTTATGTTGCTAGTACATTGAGAGGGTACATTACTCTACATGGACATAATTCTGCTGTGTAAAATAGAGCTACTGTTTCCTCTGGCCATGGAAATAGCCGGCGAACAAATAATAGGTACAAAGTAAAAGCTCATACGCGTAATCTATGAAGTGCGCAAGACAGAAAATAGAATATAATGACACCCTAAACGGGGAGGCAGGGGGTGAAGACTGGCAGGGGAAGCGGGAAGAAGAGACAGGGAGTAAGTTAAAGGTGTGAGGGAGTGAGGCAAAGGGAAGGATTGAGAACGTTGCAAAAAAGTGAGGGAGGCAAAAGAGTGAGGCCATGAGTGAGGGTGTGTGTGAGGTAAAGGAGTGAGACAGCGAGGTAGAGAGAATGGTTGAGGCTGAGGATTGTGGGAGTGAAGTAAAAGGAGTGATGCCAAGGAGCGATGGAGTGAAGCAAAGGTGTGAGGCAAGGAGTGAGGGAATGAGACAAAAGAGTGAGAAACTGAGGCAAAGGAAGGAGGGTGCGAGACAAAGGAGTGAGGGAGTGAGGAAAAGAAATTGGGGAGTGAGACAAAGGTGTGGGGATGAGACAACGGAGGGAGGGAGTGGGACAAAGGAGTGAAGGGATGAGGCAAATAAATGAAGCAAAGGAGTAAAGGATTAAGGCTAGGGAAAGAAAGGAGGAAGCTGGGCAGGGAGATAGGGAGGTGAGAGGTAAGGCAAGTGAGAGAAAAGCAGAAGATGAGAGGCAGATGAAAGGTAAGGCAGAAGAGGAGAGGCGGGTGAGAGGTAAAGGAGAAGAGAGGCAGGTGAGAGGTAAGAGAGACGAGGAGAGGCAGGTGAGAAGTAAATAATGGAAGGCAGATAAACGAAGAGACAGATTAGAGGTATGTTAGGTAAGAGAGAGAAGGCATGGGAAAAATAAGGTTGGTAAGAGGAGAGGTAGGTGAAAAGACAGGCAGGTGAGTGGTAAGGGTGATAGAGAAGCAGGTTGGAGGTAAGGCAGACGGAAGGAGAGGCATTTGAGTGAGGTAAAGCAGGTGAGAAAGACAGACAAGAAAGGCGAGGCAGGTGAAAGGTGTAGCTGGTGAAAGGTAAGGTAGGAAACGGTGAGAGGTAAAGCAGGTGAGAAAGGCGGACAAGAAAGTCGAGACAGGTGAAAGGTGTAGCTGGCGAGAGGTGAGGTAGGAAACGGTGAGAGGTAAGGCAGGTGAGAAAGACAGACAAGAAAGGCGAGACAGGTGAAAGGTGTAGCTGGTGGGAGGTGAGGTAGGAAACGGTGAGAGGTAAGGCAGGTGAGAGGTGAGGCAGGTAAGGCAGACAAAAGGTGAAGCAGTGTTAAGGAGAGAGGAAGGCAGGTAAAGTAAATGGCGAGGCAGGTAAGGCAGTTGAGAGGTGAGGCAGGTAAGGCAGGTGAAAGGTGAGGCAGGTAAGGCAGATGAGAGGTGAGGCAGGTAAGGCAAGTGAGAGGAAGCAGGCTAAGCAGGTGAGAGGTGAGGTAGGTAAGGCAGGTGAGAGGTGAGACAGGGAAGGCAGGTGAGGTGAAACGTGAAGCAGGTAAGACAAATGAGAGGTGAGGCACGTGTGTGGAGCGAGGCCTCAGGTGAGAGAGTACGCCCCTGGCCAGAGACAAACAAGTACTCTAGGCAGGGTTAGGAAACTCCCTTACCCATCATCCTTACTATACTCTGTTCACCTTAACTTGGCCTACAATTGCCACTTCTCCATCTTGAATTCCGAATATAAAGCTAGTTACGAAGAAGTGTTGTAGTAATTATGTACAGCCGTGGTATCGTCTCTTCCTGGCAGTAAGCTACATAACAACCGCAAAAAGACGTAAATTTGAGACTGCTTCAAGGTGCATGGACTAGCGGTATAGTATATTTATGTAAACGGTTCATTGATTTTTATTTCTGTGCTAATTATGGCAGCTATATCGATATTACGAAACTGCACAGAAGGGAGTACTAAACCTTTGGATGTTGTGACGCGTTTTTGCTACATCCAGGCCACTTAATTCAGTTTAAGAGAGACACTTCGTACCAGAGAGGTTAAATAATGCCCATCTCATCCCCTTCCCCACCAGACTCTTCTTAAACTAAAAGAAATCAGTTAGAAACACTAAGAAAAGAGATACATATGTCATGCTTTGACTGACGTAGTTACAATTTGATACAGTGGTGTATATCGCGAAGGATGAGGTGTTAACAGTTCCGACACAGCCACGAAAATAAGGTGTTAGGTGCCTTATCTATAACCTCTGACTAGAGGGAAGACCGGACGCTCGCCACACCATTCTACTCTACACTACATTACACTACACTACAGTACACTATACTACACTACAAAACGGTGAACTACTCTACACTACACCACACTACACCAGACCACGCCACGCCTTGCCACGACAGGCTACAGTACACTGCACAACACTGTCCTACCCTACGCTTCATTACATTACACAACACTACACCACACTGGCGCTGGAGAGGAGCCCATACGTAGAGGCGCTGTGCACCTTGAGTGAAGCTGTAGCAGCGTCCACCCTACAGTAGTGTCACATCTTATGTTTCCCTGCACCTTTCCGTGGGAAGGGCCCTAGAAGACCCTCCTGAGGCGCTCTCTACCACAACGAGGGCACAGGATCCCTGTGCAGTGTACGTTCTGTATTGAATCTGTCGAATGACCTCTCAGAAGCATTTGCTTACCTGTGGTCGACGGGTCTGCTTGGCCAGAGCGATCAGGGTTAAGTAGCAACAATACCACCATGTCACACTACATCAAACCACAACACAACATGCCGCGCCACGACACACCACGTCATACTACACCACACTGCATTGCAGTACACTCCACTGCAGTATATCGCTTTGCACTACGCTGCCCTGCACTACACTACACTACACTACACTACACTACACTACAGTACACTACACTACACTACACTACACTACACTACACTTCACTTCACTTCACTACACTACACTACACTACACTACACTACACTACACTACACTACACTTCACTACACTACACTACACTACACCACTACACTACACTTCACTACACTACAGTACATTGCACTGCACTGCTCTGCACCACGCTACACTACACTGCCCTGCACTACACTACACTACATTACACTACACTACACTACACTACACTACACTACACTACACTACACTACACTACACTACACTACATTACACTACACTACACTACACTACACTACGCTTCACTACACTACACTACATTACATTGCATT
>NC_136959.1:51332787-51357787 GCF_032717465.1 Coenobita brevimanus
ATGAAAATCTCCTACGAGTTCGAAATTGGTGAAAGTAGGTCAAGGTTAAGGTCATATTCCGAGCAGCGCTAGATATGGATCGGCTCGCGGCTGGTGTGACTCCTCCCTTGGGGCGGCCTTTAGTTTTATTTCATTTGATGTACCAGACGATTTTACTCTGCATATAACCACAGCCTATCGGCGGTAGAGCCATTAAAGACTGTATCTAATCCCACCACACCAAAAACTCTCTCCTAAGCTAAATAACACCATCTATAAGTAGGAAAAATAAAATGTAAAAAGCCGACACTGTACTTACAGATTTAGCTACTACTTTCCGGTGGCGTATTTAATATTTCATTCTTGGTACCTTCACACCATTATATTCTGTTTAGCGGGGGAAATCAGGCTTTGAAGGGGATAATGAGGACAGTTTCCAGCCCTGACTTCACAATTGGTCTCTAAAGTTTAACAAAGTCCCCTGTAATAAGGGAAACGTGTGGAAAAATATACCGGTATCATCTGAGTGAAGGGTGAAGTGTATTTGTAACCTTCCTCTTTTTTTGACAGGTGCTCCATTTCTCACACCCGGCATGTATTACTCTAACCTTTAAAACACGCGAACACGACCTTACTGTTGAAAAAATAAAAAAAAAGGGACTTGGTAGCTAAGTGGTGCGGGAAGTGGTCTGCTGTTTGAAATGGAGTGAGTTCTTGCGCCATCAGACGATTTTATTCATCGTAAGGGTAAATGATTTTTAATGAAGGGGTTGTTAAAAGCGGCATTTAACTCCGCCAGTTCTGAAACGTCTCTTTAAAACTGAGCAGCATAAACTGGTGGTGGCAGTAACAAACATATATACAGTGCGTCATCGGGGGTGAAGTGGCTAACCCATTCAGAGTGAGGATAGTGTTTTTGTTAGTCTTGTTGCAACGAGACACAATTATTCAGCTTAACTCCTCTATTATAACTTCGTAACTTTATTCTTGCAACTTCCATACCATTCAGTTAAGCTCAAAGATACTCTCGGATAGAAGGGGCTGATAATGGCCCCGTCTAACATCCTCATCTCGAAAACTCTCGCCAGAGTTGCATTAAACCTGCAGACGTTAGCTCGATCAACAAGAAAAGCACACCTCCTTCCAGAAAGAGGTAGGAGGAGCATCGTAGCAGTGAAGGAGTTACGACCATTGACTCTTATATTTAATGCCTCAAGTTCCCAAAGTCTCTCCTGAACCTTTTTTTTTTTTTTATGCGAGGAAGAAGGAACCAAAGGCTGAGCCCTCAAAACAGTTCCTTCCAAGAAAAAGAAAAAAAAAAAACAATACAAAAGAGAGCCAAATTCAAGATCCGTTCATTTCGAAATGCCTGGACACTGCAGGTTTTATTGCAGTGAAAAAGTGTTTCCTGACGATTATATTCAGCTTGAGAGACTTTTTTGTGGGGTGCTGGGAAGAGATTCTGCTTTCATTAACCCTTTTGTTGTCAGAGAGCTTTCCTGTGTTAATTAAAATCGTTTATAGGCAGCAAGAATAAAAATAATGTCACCGACTTCAAAAACGGTAACAAACTAAAGGAAGTAAGGGAAAATACCAGGAAGATGGCTCCTGTGACGCAATTTTTATTTGTTTATAGCCTATATTTATTTATTTATTTATGACGCTACGGTTACAGTTATTAACTCTGGTCGCTGAGGACGGGCAATATAATCTGAAGGAAGGAGGAAAACATGAAGACTACGACAGCATGCGTACAAAAAAAAAAAAAAAAAAAAAAACATACGTAAACATGCACGCGCTAATTACAATGGTAAGGAGGAAAGGAAACGAACGAAATTCATTTGAGGGTTAGTGCTTGAGAGAGAGAGAGAGAGAGAGAGAGAGAGAGAGAAGAGGTGGTGCGTGAGAGAGGTACCAAGGAGCAGTGAAACTCTCCTCTGCACTAATGGCCTCTTCTTTATTACCAAGGGAGGCGGCGTTGCTTCTCTTTGTCGCGTGAAACTCTGCGGTCCTGGCCTTCCATATTTCAGTATCTTCCTTATTAATTTTTCTTGGGAAGTTTTCTGTTTGCTGTCTTCAATTTTCTAAACTTATATACATGGCAAAAACATTCGTCTCATTAATCTAGTTGACCCTATGAGAAGGAGAGGCGTTGTTATTTTTGGTTTGGTACGTAAGACGAATAAATGTGGGGCTGATGTGATGAGAATTGACCATAATGTCATAATGTTGGGGCAGAGGGACGCCTTCCCGTGGTGCTACAGATGCACCCGGACGGTGAACCTGTTCGAAAGGATGATAATGGGATGAAGCGTTTTCCACTAGGTTCACTTCAACTACTACTACTACTACTACTACTACTACTTCTTATACTACTGCTACTACTACTACTGTTTCTACTGCTACTACCACTAATTTCTGTAATGTTTAACCTTGAGCATACAGTATGGAGGAAACCGTGGACAGAGGGGGAAAGAGGAATATGTGGGTAAGAAAACTGACTCATTTCAACGATTCCAGTTAACTAGCTTCAACTGTTAACAAGGAATATTAACCCTCTGACGGTTGTAAGAAGACTAGTATTCTAAGCCAGTCAAAACCCCAGATGATTTTATTCAGCTAAGTGTGCGTCAGAGAAGTCAGAGAGATACTGCTGTCACCAATAACCCTCTCGTGATCTCAGTAACTCTAGCATTTGATTCCTGGTAAAGACAGACGATTTCCCTCAGCCTAGAGTACGTCAGATAGCAATGATAATATTTCAACATTATTAAGACAGCCAGCAGTCGACGAGAAATTAACCCCTTCAGTCCAACGACGTATATTTCGTTTTTCTTCGTGCTGCCTCCAGACTCTTTTCCTCAGTTTTGGAGAGACTTTCGGAAATAGAGAGGTTAGATACAGCCTTAAGTTACTCCTTGGTTACTAGAGACATTCACAAAAGTGCATAAATCGTCTGAAAGCATAGAAAATAAACTAATAAAGGACGTTACCGGGCTCAAGGAATTAATATCATGCCACCATTATTTCACCATCAACACAATAACATTCCCAGCCTCGCCCTAAATAAACGCCTCTCCCCACCTCCCCACCTCCACCCCACCTCCCCACCCCCACCCCACCAACACGCCTCGTCCCTCCAGCCCACCTCCCAACCGCCTCCCTCCAACCCATCTCACCACCACCTCCCTTCACCCCACCTCCTCCCTCCGGCCCTCACTGGCAGCACCGTCCACTTCCCCCTCCATAATGACCCCCTCCTGGCGCCTGGCTGTGCAGGGCGGGGGCGCCGCGCCCCGCCCTGGCCAGCTGCCAGCCTGCTAAGTGTCCTCACCACACACACGTTCACTATCACGCTCAATACATAATTATATATCTCAGTGTGCGGAAGTTTTGTGAAAGACTAATGGTGTAATGAGAGAGGCCCTGTGTGTGTGTGTGTGTGTGTGTGTGTGTGTGTGTGTGTGTGTGTCTGTCTGTCTGTCTCTCTCTCTCTCTCTCTCTCTCTCTCTCTCTCTCTCTCTCACACACACACACACACACACACACACACACACACACACACACACACACAAAGAGAGAGAGAGAGAGAGAGAGAGAGAGAGAGAGAGAGAGAATGTATAAAGACTAAAGTTGTATCTCTGGTATTTCAAGAAGTCTAAAAAACTCACCAAAATATTTGCTCACTTCAAAACAATACAATATATAGAGCAGAGAGTCAGGTACGGTATAATATTCAGGAAGTCATTAAGAGGCGATCTAAATATTAACTCTTATTTACCAACAGCTCAGTGTAAAGAGTAAGGCTTCAGGTTTAATATTCATGAAGTCATTAATGTGGACCTAAATAATTTCTCTATTCAGCTTCAGATAAGTGTAAATAAAAAGGCTTCAGTTACGTATTTCAGGAAGTCATCAAATACAGGTTTAGGTATTTGCTCTATTTAAATATTTGTTCTGTTTAAATATTGCTCTCTGCCTCCCCCTCCCCGCACTGTGTGTTTTATGGGCGTGAATACTGTTGATTTATTTATATCAACGTGGCAATATTGTTTATATGGATTCCTCTGTCACTGCACGGGCGATATTGTCATGTAAAGTGTTTGATGGAGTGGGAGCGTTTATGGAGATGTAAATTGTCACTTTAGAAACTGTTAGAGCTAGAGACTGACTAGGAGAGTGTAAATGAGAGAGGTGGAGAGGGAAAAATGGAAGGGGAGACCAGGGATGAAGTGGAGGGATGGGTGTGGAGGTAAAGAATGAGGGAGGTGTGAGTTGGAGGGAGGGCAGTCTGATAGCGGAGAATAGGATGATATGTAGGCTTTTGTGTGTGTGTGTGTGTGTGTGTGTGTGTGTGTGTGTGTGTGTGTATGTATGTATGTGTGTGTGTGTGTGTGTGTGTGTGTGTGTGTGTGTGTGTGTGTGTGTGTGTGTGTGTGTGTGTGTGTGTGTCCTCTGCGGGTTAAGGCGTCTAATTGAATATGTAGAGAGGCAGACAAAGAAAGTATTAGATATATATTAAACTTATGAGAACGGTTTACATGAACGAAGGAGGAGGACTAAGGAACGCAAATAACCCAAATAAACCCTGGTAACATCCTTTTTAGTTTAGTTTTGCCAGATGGTGTATTAGGGAAGAATTAATTGAACTGGATGGTCAAAAACAGCCATCGTTAACCCCTTCACTACTAAGCTGCATGAGATTATCTGTTCGGTAGACAGAAGGAAAGTAGAAAAAGGTTACTAGACTGAAAGAGTTAGCAGTGTGGAATTTGAGAGAGTCGGAGGAAGAGAGAGAGAGAGAGAGAGAGAGAGAGAGAGAGAGAGAGAGAGAGAGAGATCCTGTTTCAAAACCCCTCATTCTTATGCTACCTTTAATAACCTATGTACAGTCACAGTAAAAAATTCATCGACATTTCCCTCCTAGTTATGGCGATGGAGGATATAAAAAAAAAATCTGTCAATGGGATATATAGCAATACAAAATACGCAACAGACAGTTTGAGGAAATATACATAATGACCTTTGGGGAAGAAGGTGAAAAAATCATATACATAATTCTGGGTGGGGATTGTTAGCGAAATTTTGCGTGTGATAGCGAAGTCAGTTATATTTTTTCAGAAAGATAATATATATTTTTTTCTGTTAGGTACACGAACTTAAATACAACAGCTGTTTGTGCATTGCTTAGCTCCTTTTCGATGCTATCAGTGCGTCAGATTAATTTGCGTTGATTATTAGGTAGATTCATGAGAAGCTCTTCGAATGTTGGACTATCTGTCTGTCTGTTTATCCATCGATCTTCTTTTCTATCTTTCTTTCTTTCTTTATATTGTCAGACGGATTAATCCCGTTAAGGGTGTTCATAAACAAATCGCCCCCACGTTCCATCCTATACAGTTTGGCTGCTCTCCCTCCAACTCACATCCTTCTCCCTCATATATCTCTCCACTCTATCCCTCCATCTCATACTTGGACTGCATCTCACAGCTCTACCAGAGAACTAACACTGATTAATCCGATAGAATGGAAACATCAGTAATTTAATATGTGTGAGGCATCGAATTAACTAAGCTAAATCTTCAACCTTCCAGTCACGCTTAGATAATAACAGTTAGCTTAGATCTCATTAATCCTACGACTCTGGTGCTGGAGAGAGGGGCGCCTTCATGTGGTGGCATTGATATGACTGGGTGATGGAGCTGCCCAGTTACACAAAATTCCCCTAACACCCTCCCTATCCCCGTGAAAAGAGGATGGAAGGAGGCAAGAGAGGAGTAACTTCAGCTTGCAGTCCAGTGGGTTCACATGTAAATAAGCCTGTGGGTGTTACTACAACTACTGCTACTACTACTACTGCTACGACTACTACTACTACTACAACTTACCTCCCTACTTACTACTAATGCTGTTACTATCCGATGACGTATTCTCATCCTTAGTACATTTAGACTATGTTATTCAGCATAGGGAGAAAAGGTTAATGGGGACTGTTTCTAATCCCAAATAGTCTATCCAATCCTTCTCAAATTAGTCTGAAGGTAGCAAGAATGAACTACGCTACTCCTACGTCGCACTTTTACACTTTACCCTCGCTACTTACAAACACTTTTATTTAACTTAGGGAGAACCTCTGTCTGTGCGAGTACTGCTGAGAGCCATAACCAACTCCCCCCCCCCCTCCCAGTTCGAAAAGTCTTCTCTAAGGTGAACAAAATCATCAGGAAATGGAAAAAAGGGAAACTGCCTCGTGGGATTGAGAAGGGCTTAACTCCAAAAAAAAACACTGGATACAAGGGATTAAATTTGACAGTTTGGGGGCGATGTGAAGGAATAAATGACCGCAACTGTACATTTAACCTTGTTCAGTTCTCTCTCTCTCTCTCTCTCGCTAGCCAGACGCCTAAATCCCATAATCGGTTGCTACAAACAAATCATCTCCACGTCACCCTGCCCTCCGTCCATATGTAATCGTTATTGAATTTATCGTAGAATTAATTACAAAAGAATACATAAAACAGGGCCACATTTCGCAAGGCCTTACTGTACTTAGGCGCTTGAGAGCGACGCCTTCCCGTGGTGGCACTGATATACCCGGCCGTCTCCGCTGCCCAATTATACAAACATCCGTCCACTCCCTCCTTATCCCCCAAAAGGAAGGGAGGATAGTGGACTGCAGGAGAAGGATAGTGTCAGTCTGCAGTCTACCGGGTTCACATTCGACGAGTTTGGGTCACAAGATCGAATATATAACTGACACTAAAGGAACCACAAAGCACTAAAGGGAAAGGGAAGTGAGTCACAGATTAATAGTACACAATTATAAGCCATAAATTACAAGACCTATGACCTCAGGGTGAATATTATGGTTACAAGGAGGTCAGTGATTGCCAAAATGTGGGCGTTTGTGATGTTTATGGACAGTATACCGCAGTGATTGTTGTGCCTTGACAGCATCAGCATCAACAGCATTATCATTACACCTGTTATTGTTGTTGTTGTTATTATTATTATTTATTATTATTATTATTATTATTATTATTATTATCATCATCATTACTACTACTACTACTACTACTATTATTATTATTATTATTATTATTATTATTATTATTATTACTCAGATCTCCATCATTAGTGTCATTATTACAGACACAACTGAAATTTAACTACTATTATTAATATTACTGAGGGGGCATCGATTTTTCCTGTCTCTTGGTCTCTTCTTGAATCCTTCCCACTTGACCACGCCCTTAGGGGGGAGGAGGAGGAAAGGGAGGAGAAAGAAGAGGGTAGAGGAGGGGGAGGAAAAGGGCAGAGGAGGAGGAGGGGAGGGAGGGGAAAATGAGAAATGGCGCTCATTACGGTTGCGCTGGGAGAGAGAGAGAGAGAGAGAGAGAGAGAGAGAGATGTGGAAGGGCGGGGTAGGGAAAAGAGAGCCAGTGGTCATTGTCGCTCAGTATTGGAAGCGGAGACAGGAAGTGGAGGGAAACACATAAGGGAAAAAAGTGTGCAACGTGCAGGGAGACGGGTAGGGAGCTTTGTTATTATTATTATTATTATTATCACACATCTTGATCAATTTTTCTTACCTAAGGATGAAATTAAGTAGGGACCAGGAAATAAGAGAGAAGAAAGTACAAAAAAAGTGAAGGACCTACAACACACAGCCAAATAAAATAATCCATACACTCATGCACACATCTTTTTTTTTTTTTTTTTGGGGGGGGGGATGTTTCTGACGACTGCGCCACACATACGAAATAAACGAGAAGAGTCAATCCCATACTATCCCCTTCGAAGCGTAGGGGTCCGAGGCTAGGCTAGGGTAGTCCCGAGTATTAAAGGGTAGATGTTTAGCCTGTATCCCTTGATGGCATTCTATCTGTCTATCTATCCATCTATCTATCTCCCTATCTATCTGTCTATCTATTTCTCTATCTATCTTTATCTATTTATCAGGAACGTAAGGGCCCGGGACTAGGCTACTTACCTCACACATTTAGGGCAACAGTGACCAGTCGCTAAACCCTGAGTGGCATCCTTTGAGCACTAAACCCCAGTCACCCCTCGCATGCCTGCACTTAACGGGCCACGTACGACCGGAGCTCCTTAACACACTCGACCACCAGGCGTCGATTTGGCTATATGGAAACCGAGAGAGAGAGAGAGAGAAAGAGAGAGAGAGAGAGAGAGAGAGAGAGAGAGAGAGAGAGAGAGAGAGAGACTGTGATCCGAAACTACGATATCAAAATTAATAACTCAGGATTATGGACCGTATCTTGGGTGGCATAAAGAGGCTTCGCAGCACCTATTCCTTTGCCATTTATTTTGCACATTCAATCTTAACATTCTTGTGCATGTTACGTCCATCACTTTAGTATCAGTAAAATTTGCGTCATCTTCCTTGACTGACCTTGAACTCTTCCACATTCAGGTGTTATGTTCAGAATAAATCGCAAGAAGGAGGTGTAACGAAATCTCCCAAATCATTTACCGGTATAATACAAGCCTGTGAAGGGGAAAGGAGGAGGGGAAGGACGGGAGAGGCAAACAATGGTGATCAAAATCTTGGAGGGAAAAGGAAACGGAAGGTAAAGGGGAGGTTGGTGAGGGAAAGTAGAGGTAAGGTATGAGGGAAATGGGAGAGAGTGGAAGGGAAAGGGAGAAAGAAGAAGAGAGGAGAAAAAAAAAATGGGGGAAATAAGGAAAGTAGATTTGTGGTCTAACGTAGAGGAAGGGAGGGAAAGGAAGAAGAGGAAGAAATACACAACATAATACTGAGAGAGAGAGAGAGAGAGAGAGAGAGAGAGAGAGAGAGATGGTGGTAGGCTGGGGTAAGAAAGGAAATATTAGATTGGTTACATGAAAGCCAGACTGTGTTTAAGCTGTTCAGTCTGAGGACGCCAGTGGAGACAGAGAGGGATTGGAGGAGGAAGGGGAGAAGGAGAAGGAGGAGGAGGAGGAGAAGTGGAGGGAGACAGAGGACGGGAGGGACGGAGAGGCAGAGTAAGGGATGGAGGAAGACGCAGGGAGGAGTCACCAAAGGGAAGAGAAAAGGGAAGAAAGTTGGGTTCAGAGGAGGGGGGAGGCAGGGAGGGAGAGAGAGGAATAAGATAGAAAAGGGGGAAGCTAGAGAGGAAGGAGGGGAGCAGGGAGGGATAGGGAGGAAGATGACAGAAAAAGGAGGGAGATGGAGGAGAGGGGGGGTCAGGGAGGGAGTGGGAAAAAGGAAATAACAAAGGAGGGGGATGTAGAGGTGGAAAGGAGGAAGGTGATAGAAGGGAGAGGAAGGCAGAGGTGGGAGGGACGCAGGGAGGAAGGAGATAGAAGGGGGAGGGAAAGAGAGGAGGGTGAGTGGCAGGGAGGAAGGAGGGAGACAGAGAGGGGAGGGAGGCAAGGAGAGAGAAGGGAGCGAGATAATGGAGGGGAAAGAAATAAAGTGAAGCCTGTTACTTTACTAGTGTCTCCCTGAGGGCAGTTCAGGCAGGGAGAACACTGACATCCCTCACTATCTTGTTTGTTGCTGTAATGCTGATGAGAGAGAGAGAGAGAGAGAGAGAGAGAGAGAGAGAACATAAGTGACAAATGGTAAAAAGCAAGAATATAAAGAATATAATGTGTAAGATAACGTGAGAAGTGCGGTATAGAAAGGGATCGGAGACGGAAAAGAACAGAAACGAAGAGGGAGAATAGGTAACGAAGGAGAATGAAAAAATTAAGGGAAAGAAACATGAGACTAACAGGCTACCCTACAGGGGAAGGGTAAGAAAGGGGAGAAGGCAGTGTGGAGAGAGGAGAGGGAAAAGATAAAAGAATAATAGAAAAAGCCGTAGAGAAAGTACGTAATGACAGCAAGATGTACATAGAAAGCTTTATAAGAGAAGAGATCATTACGTATATGGTAGAGGGAGTTTATGTTGTGGAAAAAGAAAGGGAGTTATACACAGTGCTGAGAAATGAAATAGGAGGGAACAATGTTTCGAACACACAAAGGGAGGGAAAAAAACACACAGGTAAAAGGGAACATTGGGTCTCCAGCTAAGGTACCCCCCAGCGTGAAGGTCTCTTTCATCTTCCTTCACCACATAAAAGCGTTGTCAGTCTCGGAATCTCATCGCTACTTTCTTCTTTTTTCGTGATGTACAGTTAGGGAGCTTGTTAGTCTGCCTCCACATTGAAGTAAACCTATAAGTAAGTTCGTTGCTCATCTTTGTGAACTTTTGTGGAAAATTGCAGCCTTTCAGGGGACGTGGTGTGGGTGGTGATTGTGGAGGGTGGGTTAGGATAAATAGAGGATAAATATATAAATACAGTGTATGTGTGTAGTGTCCTGTGGTAGACGTAAATATGTCTATTTTTAACCCTTATGCAGTTAATACGTGTAATATTTCAGATTGATAGTACGGCATGCAACCTTTTTTACATATATATGCCATTTCCATAATAAAACTAACAATTTTGAGTGGTTGGATAGCTTTGCGCAGTTTGGCGTGCAACTGAGCCAAAGTTCAACTCCAGTCCAAGAGCGGAGTGTTTATATGGGTGTGACAGAATGTCTCACTATATGACACGTTTACACACGAAGTTCCATCAGTGAATTATACAGACTTTCAAACTCACATACTTTACCACAATGGCGCAGCACTCCTCACCCTGGCACTGGCAGGGAACCTACACGTGGTGGCGCTTTGCACCCTGGGTGGAGGAGCTGCGGCGTCCATGCGGAAACCAAACCTGCTCATATTCCCCTGCACCTTGTCGTGGGGAAGGGCCCTGGTCCGACCCTGGTGAGTCGCTGTCTGCCACCCTATATAGTATTTGCAGTGTACTGTACTTGTAGAACGGACCAACAGAAGCAATTATTTACCTGTGGTGGATAAGTTTACATGGCCCAACAGAGCAGAGTTAAGCAACAGCAACAACTTTTCAGTCTGTCTCCCTAAAGGTTTCGCTTACCTACAGAACACACACGCCTGGGTTTGGGTCACTTCCCTAGGGACAGAATATAAAGTCTTTCCGCCTCACTGATCAATTGCTCTTCGGGACCAACAAAACAAGGCTTGAACGAGTACGGTGGAGTATCCGCCCGTGACGGATACTCTACCGTACGACGTTACATGCCGGCCGCTACAATATACAGACACATTACTTTTAGGCTTCTAAGACTGTAGCATTTATTTCCCAGTGATTTATTATGCATGCTGCAGTCACATTATTAGTTTTTTATATCCTCTGTATCGTACTAATATTCATATAGATGGCATATATGACTTAGAAGGGAACATTAACGTCCCGTGATAAGAAATATACTGCTAAGGAGGACGTGCTGGGGACCCTCTTTGACCTACGAGAATAAGGCCCCAAGATACAAGTGTTAAGGTACATCAGATAAAGGGAAATTGATGTGGTTGTGTGTGTTGTTTTTCGTATCTCACCACTATAGGGATGATGGGTAGGTTATTTTTTCCTGCCATTGTACAGCCTATGAGAAAAAGTGAGTCTTGGGCTGGTAATGAGAGGGGCGAGGAGGAGGGGGAAGCATGGAGGGAGAGAGGAGGAGGGAGAGAGAGGGAAAGGAGAAGGAGGGAGGGAAAGGGAAAGGAGAGGGAGAGGGGGAGAAGGGAAGGAAAGGGAGGAGAAAAAGCGCAAGGGAAAGAAAAGACAGAAAAGAGGAAGACTGGGAGAGGGAAGAAGAGGTAGGGAAGGAGATGGAGGGAGAAAGGAAGAGGGATGTAGAGAGAGAGGGGAGGGGAAAAGAAGAGGGAGGGACGGAGAGAGGGAAGGGGAAGGAGAGGGAATGAAAAAAAGATAAGTGGAGGAAGCGACATGAAAGGAGGGCGAGAGGGATAGGGAAGGAGGGAGGGAGGAAGAGGGGAAGGAGATGGAGGGAGAAAGGAAGGAGAGAGGAAGGAGAAGGACTACACATAAAGAGGAACGGTAGGGGGAAACATTCTTTTCCTTTGTTTCGCTCTTTATGTCAAGCGCGCGCGCGCGCACACACGCACACGCACACACACACACACACACACACACACACACACACACACACACACACACACACACACACACACACACACACACACACACACACACACACACACACACACACAGGAGAGAGAGAGAGAGAGAGAGAGAGAGAGCTGAAGAGTAGGAGGGCGTGAGGAAGAAGAAATGAGAAAAGTTAATGATAAATGTTAAACCCTCTTTCCCTCCTTCCCTCCATCTTAATTCCCTCCGGAGCTTCTATCCTCCTCCTCCTCCTCCTCCTCCTCCTTCCTCCTCTCCTACTTTCTCTCCCCTCCTTCCTTCTCTACCATTCCTTTCCTTCAGTCTCTAGTCCTCCTCTCCCTCCTTTCCCTCCTCTTCTTCCTTCTCTACTCCACTAATGTTTAATAATATCCAGCTCAATCCTGCACCATCCTTGAACGTGCTTGGGGTTTCATTCACTCGGGACTTATCTTGGAAAGATCATATTACATCTCTTGTAAAATCTGCGTCCAAGAGATTAGGTGTGCTAAGCCGACTCCGTACCTTCTATACCCCTGCACAGCTGTTGACCTTATACGCGGGTTTTATTCGCCCCAATGTAGAGTACAACTCTCATGTGTGGGTAGGCTCCCCACATACAGCTCTTCTCAATAGGGTGGAATCAAAGGCTTTTCGTCTCATTAACTCTCCTTCTCTTACTGGCTCAATTCATCCTCTGTCTCTTCGCCGCACTGTTGCATCTTTATCTCTCTTCTATCGCTACTTCAGTGGTCATTGTTCCTCTGAATTGTTTGCATGCATTCCTCCACCTCTACAACGGGCGCGTAACACCCGTCTAGCAGCAAACTTTCATCCCTTTTCTATTCAGCTCTCTAATGCAAGAATTAACCGTTACTCCCAGTCTTTCATTTATGCAGCAGGTCAACTCTGGAACTGTCTCCTTTGTTTGTATTTCCTACTTCCTATGATCTCCAGTCTTTCAAACGCACTGAGTCCAGGCATCTCGAAATGAACGGATCTTGAATTAGGCTCTCTTTTGTATTGTTTTTCTTTTTTTCCCGGAAGGAACGGTTTGCGGGATTCCGGCCTTTGGTTCCTTCTTCCTTGCATTAAGAAAAAAAAAATTGCATTCCCTCAGTTCTCCTCCTTTCCTTCCTCCTCTCCTCTCTCACCACCTCCTATCTCTTGTTTCCTCCTCTCGCTCCTTCCCTCCTCATCCCCTCTCTCGTCTCTCCTCCTCCTCCCTCTCATTCCCTCCTGTTTACACACATGACAAGTGTTGCAAACCCTCTTTTCATTTTACTTTCCTTCTTCGCTCTCTCTCCCGTATCTTACTTCCTTCAGTACTCTCTCTCTAACTTCCGTGGTTTAAGATTGAAGCGTAATTCCTGTTTAAAGACGGCTTTCAGAATACACACAATTGTACGCCGAAGAAAATGAGAGAGAGAGAGAGAGAGAGAGAGAGAGAGATGGTAGGTGTATAAAGTGGAAAATGTCAAAGTACGGTACATAGGAAATTAAAAGCAGACTGTAGAGGTAGAGTGTTGAGGTAGAGTGTAGAGGTAGAGTGTTGAGGTAGAGTGTAGAGGTAGAGTGTAGAGGTAGAGTGTAGAGGTAGAGTGTCGAGGTAGAGTGTAGAGGTAGAGGTAGAGTGTAGAGGTAGAGTGTCGAGGTAGAGTGTTGAGGTAGAGTGTAGAGGTAGAGTGTCGAGGTAGAGTGTTGTGGTAGTGTAGAGGTAGAGTGTAGAGGTAGAGTGTCGAGGTAGAGTGTTGAGGCAGAGAGTAGAGGTAGAGTGTTGTGGTAGTGTAGAGGTAGAGTGTGGAGGTAGAGTGTTGAGGTGGGGTGTAGAGGTAGAGTTTTGAGGTAGAGTGTTGAGATAGAGAGTAGAGGTAGAGTGTTGAGGTAGAGAGTAGAGGTAGAGTGTGGAGGTAGAGTGTAGAGGTAGAGTGTGGAGGTAGAGTGTAGAGGTAGAGTGTCGAGGTAGAGTGTAGAGGTAGAGAAGCCTTACTTCACCTCAGGCCGCACTACACGCCTTGGCCGGAAGCTGTGACCTCTTTAAATAACTTTATGTAAAGCTTTCCTCTCTCTCTCTCTCTCTCTCTCTCTCTCTCTCTCACACACACACACACACACACACACACACACACACACACACACACACACACACACACACACACACACACACACACACACACACACACACACACACACTTTCCCCTCTCTTCCCCTCTCCTTTTTTTTCCTTCCTCATCTCTAGCTCTTGTTTTGTCCACTCTCCCTCTCCCGCCTTTTAATCTCTCTCTCTCTCTCTCTCTCTCTTTCCGGCCATTAGTTTTTTTTTGTCACTATTATTCTATTATTTCCGGTTGTCACACACACACACACACACACACACACACACACACACACACACACACACACACACACACACACACACACACACACACACACACACACACACACACACACAACACACACACACGTTTCTCGCCCATCTCATCTTCTATTTTCACTTCCCTTTTCCTCCATGTCACCTTCCCACATTTTCCTTCTACTTTCAGCTTTCCTCATTTTTCCCTTCCTTATTTTTTTCCCTCTTCCTCCTCTTGTATATTTTCCTTCTCTTATCCTTCTCTGTTTTCTTCGTAGTCATTTTTTTTTTCCTTTCTCTTCTTGGCTTTTTTCTTTTGTATTAGATTATTTATTTTTCATCATTCTTTTTGGCTTCATTATTCCTCTGTATTTTCTTTTTCACCTTTCTTCAGTTCTTCTCTTTCTATAGTTCGCTCACCTTAACTTGCCGTATCTTTTCATCCTTTTGCAAAATATTCCTGTTAACTAAGTGGCGATTGTACTAGGCTCGGTGTCCTTTCTGTAGCACTTATTCGTGACTAGCATCACACTCCAACGTTAGCCTCCTGTTACGTCATAGCATTCAAGATGGAGAGATGACAGTTTTAGGCCAAGTAAAAGTAAAGAGTATTTTTTCCCAACTAATTATGCATGATTATTTATCTTCCCACTTCGTCCCTTGACTACAATTACGTGTTATATATATACTCCTTTTACTTTAACCTGGCCTAATTCCGCCATCGCCCCATCTTGAGTGTTGAGTTGTGGCATTGGATTAAGACTAGAAAGTGGTGCTAGTCATGAAGAAGTGCTGTGGAAGAAGTAAAAGCCTAATTACTGTGTTATTCTGCCACTCAGGTACGTGAAATAGGCTGGAAAAGGACGAGAATCTAGGCCAAGTTAAGGTGAAAAGAGCATAGTTTAGTCCATTTGTACTTCCTCTAGACGGCTTTACTTAACCCCAGAAGCCTCGTACTGAAGGGCTTAACAAAGGCCTTAGCTAACACCCCCCCCCCTCCCACCTCCAGCACGAAAGTCTCTCCCAAGATGGAGGAAATCGTCTGGTGGTGAAGAAAATACGCAAGGAACTTCCCCCAGTCTTTCTCCCTTCTTCCCTCCACCTCCCTCACCCTACTTTACCTCCTCATATTTCCAAATCGTCTCTGTTCTTTTTCATTTAATCATCATCATCATCAAAATAATAATGATAATGATGATGATGATGATAATAATAATAATAATAATAATAATAATAATAATAATACACTTCATCATCGTCCTGACCTCTTCTCCCACGTAAGGATTAGGTGAGGAAAGATTTAGACAGAAAGCAAATAGAGGGGCAGGTATAAAAACTCTGCATAGTTAAATGAGTAATAAAAAAAATAATAACTTCATCCAGTTAAACACCAAATGAGTCTGAAATTGGCAAGTATAAATATGTTTACGTTCTGACCCAAGACCATCATTAGAGACACAAGAAGAGATAAGAAACAGTGGGAGGGGGGAGAAAGAGCAATGGCGACAGTGTAGGGAGGGAGATAAGAGCAGTGAAGCAACGATAAAGAGAAAGGAAGTTACCGGGAGAGGGAAATAACAGTGAAATATGGGGCCAGATATTTTACGACAGGAGGAAGAATAGAGGAAAAATGAAATATGATAGGAAAAAGGAAGGAGAAAAACGTAAAAAGGGCAAGATGAAGAAAATCCGTACACTTATAGATAGATAGATGGTTGGATAGATAGACGGATAGATATAGACAGATAGACAGAGATACATAGGTAGATAGACATATAGATAGGTAGAGGTATGTAGATAATTTTTTCCATCAACTTGACCTACCATCTCTCCACCTTGAATGCGGCGTTTTAGCACTGGATTAACAATATGATATGATGCTAGTCACGAAAAAGTGCCACGAAAAGGATGTAGAGCAATTTTTTTTTTCCTGCCACTAAACTACATGAACTAAGCTACAAAAGGACGAAAATCTGGGCCAAGTTAAGATGAACCACTGCAGTTTTCGTTATATGCTGCCTATTGTGTATACTGTGTTTTTGTAATCATGCTCACGAGAGAGAGAGAGAGAGAGAGATTAACAATACAGTATTACATAGGATTTGGAGGCTGTGACATACTGCACAACGGCAACAACATAAACAATATTGCACACAACAGTGCATGCAACAAAAGCGAGAATTATTGACAAAGGCAGTAGGAACACAGCAGGCATTAGTACACAACAATAACAACAACGGCATAATGAAGAGAACAAAGTGATGAAGGGAACAGAACAGTAATAACAAACCAGAACAACAAAAGCCCTGGCATATATCTTGTGTTTATTTTGACATTTATATGGATGGGGTATAAACATTAAAACACAAAACCACGGTAAATCCCACAGCCTGGCCAGACTGTTATTATCTGAAGCACTACATTCTCTTCACTTTAACTATAGTCCTTTTACTCTAACTTGGCACCGAAATTGCCATCACTCTCTCCCGAATGCTGACTTGTAGCAGGATGTGGAGCCATAGCATTATCCTGTTTTACCACAGAGCTCCATGAAATAAGCTGCAAAAGGACGAAAATCTAGGCCAAGTTAGAGTAAAAAAGGGTTTAGGAGTAAAATGGCCATTGCTTCGTCAGCTATAGCAAAGGGTTCAAGGCTAGAATATCCTGCTAATTACGAAGAAGTGCTATAGAAAGGAGGTAGAGCCACAGTACTGTCTTTTTCTGCCAACTGAGCTGCGTGGAATAAGCTGCAAAAAGACGAAAATCTCCCCCCAGCGAAAAGAAACAAGCTATAGCAGGTATATGTTAAAAACGGCTGTGTGTGCATAATGCGGTGAAACATTTGAGAGACACAACGTAACTGAAAAAGAAAGACTCCGAAACACAACCGTCGCCTTACCATTCCACGTCCCTATTTCAACTGTAGGTGCGAAAAGACGGAGGTAAAGAGGCCCTACCGTAAATTCTCACGATCGGCCCGGGAATCATACCAACATTTTTTAGATCGCTTTTCATCCTACCACAAATCTGGAGACATCTGATTTACCTTTTTGTATAAGCATTCTTTCTTCTCCAGATCTTTAAATGAGTTTATCTGGATAATAAGAAAAAAAGTTGGCTCTCAAGGAAGGAGCAGTGGATGTGGGTGATGCTGTGGTGTGGTCTACAGCTTCTAAAGATGCGTTTGTGATAAGATTATTCTCAGCCCAAGAATAATATGTTTTTCGTTTTATTATACTTCAGTCACCTTAAGTAGATAGATAGATAGATAGATAAATAGACAGATGTAGATAGAGATATAAGGAGAGAGAAATATACAGTAGATATACATATATATCTCCATTCCACAGACAACGCCTCTTCCGGGCCATGACACGATAGTCCTCCTTTTCTTTGTTGTGATATAGGCCTACTGACTTCAACAGTGTACACCAACAGGGCAGAGGCAGCTATGGGTAGGCAGAGGTTGTGAGGCCATGGTGGTAAGATGGATTAGTAGTATTGTAGTGGCCGTGGTAGTACCGTTATGTTAAAGTGGTGGTAATGTAGTGGTGATGGTACAGTACTAGAGGGAATTGTGGTGCTTTGGTAATACGATAGTTGTTGTAGTACCGTAGTGGTGGTACTGAAATGGTGGTGGTACAGTAGGAGAGGTACCTGTGGTGGTTATGGTTATGATAGTTGTGGTAATATAGGACTGATGGTAGTCTGGTGGTAGTTGTGGTGAGGAGTGGTGGTGATAAGTGAGACAGAGAATGGTGGTGGTGGTGGTGGTGGAGTGTGAAACAGCAAGGACAGGGACATGACAGGATATATTCAAGGTGTGGCCGTGCTCATCCCCTCTGAGGAAGGAAACACGTCCAAGCACTGAGAACACAGCCCCCGTGCTCTGGATCTGACGCCCTAGTGTCGGAGGGATAGAAGGATTTTTGTCATATTGTCATTTTCAGGTGATTTGTGCAAGTGACATGTTAGCAGTTTTAGGCTATCAGTTGAATATAGTGGTGTGGCATTAGCGGACATGAAACAGCTCACTTCTTTTGCTTCTGGGAGACGTAATTAAATCTTGTATGTTATCTGCGCAGTCTGTGTCGTAACCTCGTGTGTGTCTGAATGAAGGTGTTATCTGTTGTGTCAGGATGTCACCCGCTGAAGCTGGTAACAGTGGGCATGTATGAAAAAAGAGGAAAAAATATTAATCCTTTTGCCATGATGGATGCCTGTGTGCTAAATAAAGTCGCCTGGTGTTTGCTTGAGTAATATAGAAAGTTCTTTATTAATCCACGCCGAAACCATAAATCAAGCTACATTTTAACTTTTTACTTCGATAGATTGTCCTCAGCTGCATAACAAATTGCTGACTTTAGCCGAAAGAGAACACAGTATTCGTATTTCGAGGCAAGAAGATTATAAGCACAGAGCAGCAAACGGGAGAATGTGATACCTCTCCATCCAGTTACGTATTACATATTTTGTTTATTTTTGCTACACGCCAGGAAATTTATGTAACTCTGCAGGAACCATTGATTGTGAGAGCATGTTATCCCTCACCATCCAGTTACGTATTATATTTTTTGTTTATTTTTGCTACAACCCAGGAAATTTATCTAACTCTGCGGGAACCATTTATTGTGAATGATTTAGAAGCCGTCTCCATTAACCCCTTCGCAGCGTCTTTTCTCTTCCGAAGTTTAATCAAATCGTCTGACGGAACTAAGAATGGAAATTGTTGTCTTCGGATTAAAGCTGTTAAAGCGAACTACGCAAAATAAATCACCAAGGGAGAAAAACAAGATAAAAGACTACGGTCCTTGGTATGTCAGTGTTGTATCCCCGTTGGCGCTGGAGGCTCCGTAACACCTTTTCCATAGCGATTTATTTTGCATATTTCATCTTTATATTACCGTCTGTGTTTTTAATATCTTTCTTAATATCCGTTTAGTTTGGCCAAGGAACATACAAGTCAATATTAGCTTTTTATATGCAGAAATAAATCGATAAGGAAGAGGTGCCAGGGAGCCTCCTTGATCTACAAGAATACGATGCTTGGTGATGCATGGTTATATTTTCCTGGATTAATGAAGCTCACTATACCCTTTTTACTCTAACTTGGCCTAAAATTGCTATCTGTACACCTTCAGTAAGAGCAGCTACCAAAGATTAACGCTAGAATATGGTGCTAGTGACGAAGAAGTGCCATGGAAAGGAAGCACAGCCGTAGCATTGCATTTTTCTTCCACTGGAGCACGTGAAATAAGCTGCAATAGGACGAAAACTTGAGTTAATGTTAACAACTACAGCATCTCTTCCTTCCCAGATTCTTTCAAGAGCTTGGCGCATTCACATTCTCTTTGGTTATCTCTGTAGTCAGTGTCGATATTCAGAAGACGCGAATAACATATAAAAGAATAGCAGTATGTAAAAAGAATAGCATTATGTACAAAGCAAAATAAAACTCTCAGAAAAGGTGCAGGAAAGCCCTCTAAGCTGACGAGAAGAAGACATATCACTCTCCATAAATCCTCCTGGGCTAGAAAAGTTTTAAAAGATCTCTTCACTGGCGAAAAACATTGCCAGTTTCACCTTAATATACTTTCTTGTGCCATTTATATCATTTTAGTATCGACAGAGTTGGCATCAGTAAATATTTATCCATCTATCTATAGCCAGACGCCGTAATCCAGTAAGGGGTGGCCATTTATCTCTGAGTTAGTGGTTTTACAGGGAGGGGCACTAACCCTCCACCAACCCACTTGTTGACACGTAAGCAAAGTAATATGCAAATGAATATTAACGTGGCATTTCCGTAGGTAAACTGGTAGGGAAGTTGTCCCAGAAAACCTCCTTAGCAGAGAAAAGTATAAGCTCAAAATTTTTCATGGTCTTTTTTTCTTTTTTAACGGAAGATGAGCAGGGGAAGGAAAACCAAATTAAATTTAAGAAAAATCCAGGCACCAGATTACAGATGTCCTCCGTTCATAAAAAAAAAAAAATCTGTAATGGTTGGACAGGAACTGTTGTAGGTTGAAGCTTGGGGTGAAACTATTCTGGGGAAGCGAGTTCTAAAGAGAAGCGGGTCTAGGAATAAATGAATCCTAACAGATATCTGGATCTACAATTATCGACAGTGGTGCTTGTATGGTGGTGGTGATGGTGTGGTGCAGGTGGTAGTTTCGTAATGGTAGGAGTGGTTTGGTACCTTATTTCTGGTAATGGTGGTAATAGGAATAGTGGTTTGAGAGCAGTTATAATGGTGGTGGCCGCCTGGTGATTATTGCTGCCGTGGTACGAGTTAAAGCAATGTTAAAGTGGGCAATGTTGTTAATGTTTATGTGGCTCCAGGTTCTTCTGTGCGTGAACCTGGTGGGCTGCAGGCTGAAGTTCCCCTCGTCCTGCAATCTGTCATCCTCCTTAAGGGTAAGAGAGCGGGAGGTGAGGAACATTTGTGTCGGCGCAACACTTCCAGGCGTCAGTCCAGCATCAAAGAGAGGAATAATTTTGGTGA
Source organism: Coenobita brevimanus (assembly GCF_032717465.1). NCBI lineage: Eukaryota > Metazoa > Arthropoda > Malacostraca > Decapoda > Coenobitidae > Coenobita > Coenobita brevimanus. The sequence goes on from NC_136959.1 coordinate 51,353,634, forward strand.
TAGTGGTGGTGGTTTTGATATAGCCTAATGCTAGTGGTGGCATGATAGTGGCCGTACACTGGTAATGTTGGTTGTCTCGCAGTGGTGGTGGCATGGCACCAGTAGTAGTGGCGGAATGGTCGTTCAGTTCGGTTGAATTTATTAATTTATAATATTCACAGAAATTATGTTTTACGCACGGCATGCTATACATAAGCAGTACAATGTTTCATTAGTGTTGGGTCACCGTTCCATAACTATTATTGCCTCTCCCAAAACTAAAGAATTACCGTATGTTTTTTAGCTACATTAGTAAAAGCTCTAATAAACAGATAATGTAAACTATCTGTGAATGAATGAAAACATCATATGAATCATTACACAGCATGAAGTAAATCTAAAAGCTATATAAACTGTCACTCCCACATAACCCCCCGTCGAGGCGTACAGACCGAGGGTAGGCTGTAGCAGTCCAGTTCATTTAACCCCTTCATTCCATTGACGTATTTTTCGTTTTGTTATTGCTGCATACAGACGCTTAAACGCAGCGTAGTGGAGACTTTTCGAGCCATGGGGGTCACATTCTGCCTTTATCAATCCATTTAGTACCGGAGATCTTTCGTAAATTGGGTAATATCGTCTGGAGGTAGCAAGAATAAACAAGAATGAATCATCGGACTGAAGGTGTTAAGAGTAGATGACCCACCCTCTTTCCTTTCTAGCATTACAAGACCAATAAACCCCCAGTCACCTCTTGAAAATCGAACCTGTGGCATGGGTACACCGTCACTACCACCGGGGCACTCAGTTCTGTCAGCAGGTGGCACTTTATTCTGTCAGCAGGTGGCACTCAATCCTGTCAGCAGGTGGCACTTAATTCAGTCAGCAGGTGGCGTTTAAAAAGATACCAGTAATGCACACACTCATGCCGTATGAAAACATACTTGTAAAACTTATTACAAACTGTCCATGAGTGTGCAAATAAGCCAAAGAAAATCAGTGTTAAAGTGACATACGATGCTAGTGCTAAGTGATTACAGAAAGTTAAAAGAAAAAAGAAAAAGCTAAATGGCAGTAAAAAGCACTATATAACACAACAAAAAGCAAAACTGAAAAAAAAAAAGTTGTGAGAATTCCTGAAAAAAAAAGAACTACGATATTAAGTATTAAATAATGAAGTTGGTCAGTGTTAGTAACAGACAGTAGTGGTGGTGGTTATTATGCTGGTAGTTTGGTGATAGCAGTGATAGCAGTGGTATTGGTGGTAGTGGTGGTAATGATGTTGGTAATGACAGTCACAGGTGGGCAGGGGAACGAGGGTTGAAAGAGATTAAAAGCCGCGTATTTCCATAATTTCTTCTTGCTTTTTTAAATATCTGATTAATTAATGTGGGCGGCACTGAATTCAGAGTAAACCCCTTGAGCACGAGGACATCATTCTGTTTCACTCTTATTCTTTCCTGACGACTTCAAGAGGAAAGGCCCTATGAAAAAAATTATTGAAGGCCATGTGTAACCCATCCAAATAAAAAAGCATCCGAACATGAAGAAAAGCTCCCAGAGATGCAGAAATATAATGCATAGTGCTTTATCGGATTCAAGAAGCTAAGAATGTGTACTGTGCTGTATCGCATTCTGTATTGTAACGCAAGTGAGTGGCTGAGGCGGGCATGCAGTGGTGGTAGTGGTAATGGAGGTGGAAGTGGTGGGGGTGGGTGGTAGTACTGGTGGTTGCGATAAAATGATACTGGAGTGAATGTGCCGGTGGTGGTGATGGTAGTGGGTAGTGGTGTGGTGGCAGCCTGGTAGTGGTGGTGGTTGTGGTGGTGGAATTACTGGAGTGAGTGTGGTAGTGCTGGTAATATTACTGGTATATTGGTCGTGGAGGTCATTGTAAGGTAGGGGTGATTGTAAGATTAGGGTGAAAGTCCTACAATGGTTCTGGTATGGTGATGAGATGGTGGTAGTATGGTAGAAGTGATGGCATACTAGTGACTTAAGTGTGGTAGTGTTCGTACTAAACTAGCAGTATGGGGGTAATAGTAGCATGGTAGCGTTGATAGTATGCTAGAGGTGGTAATGTTTGTGGTATGCTGTTAGTGTCGTGATGGTCATGGAGGAAAACTGACTATGGTAGTATGTTGTATGGTAATGTTGATGGTAAAAGAGTTAGTTCCAATGTTAATCCCTTCAGCCTGAGGCCAGCTTTATTTTCATCCTTACTATTACCACACGATTTTATTTAACTTGGGAAAAATTTTACTTAGTGGCAAGGTTAGATATTCTTCATTAACCAGTTCTGATGAGGGGTTCTGTTTAAGTTATATATTGTGATACCAGCTTTAACGTATGGAAGCGAAGCTGGACCTTGTTGGAAGAACACAAGTCAGGAGTGAGAACAGAGTGAGTGAGTTATTTGAGAGGAGCACGTGGAGTTACATTGGGGGACGAACTGACAAATGAGGAAGAGAAGAAGCTTTGTGGTGTGGATGTATTAGAAAGCTTTAGGAGAAATACATTGAGGTGATTTGGCCATGTGGAAAGGATGGAGAGAGAAAAACTAACGAGGAGAGTGTATGTGAATGAGGGGGAGGAAAGGGAGAGGGGGATGAGGGAGGCCAAGGATGAGATGGAGGGATGGAGTGGAGAGGTATATGAGAGAGGGAGCCGTGAGCTGGGAGCAGGGCAGTGAAATGGCGGGGGACAGGGCGACATGGAGGCGATTAGTTTGTTGCCACCCCTTACGGGATTAAGGCGTCCAGCAGTAGATAGATAGATATTCTTGTGGAAATAGTAAGAGTAATATTAATAATTGGTTGTCGTAGTGACTGAGTAAATGATATGGCAGTGACGAGGGAGTATGTTGATGCAGATGAATCGGGACGGAGAGAATAATTGCTGGCTATGATATATGTGTGCCTCGTGGGAGTAGAGTTAATGGCGGTGATTTTGTTTGTGAGGCTGGAGGGAGGGGGGGGGTGGCGTGATGGTGTGGAAAGAATTTGGTAGTGATAATGTATATAACTGATGCGTAATGGAAGAGAGTTAATGGAATGTGTGAATAAAAACAATGAGAGTAAATAAAGAATGTAAATAAAACGAAAAACTAGAAGGATAATATCTACGTGTTAATTCATTGGCGTTTCCCGAATTTTACTTCTTATATGAAAATACAGTTATATTAATCTGCAATTTATATAAACCGAACAGACCACAGAACATACAGGCTAAAGGGCTCGTTCGAAATAAAAATGCTCCAAACCGTAAAAGGCGTTCGAAGCCAAAAATAAATCGTGCTTGTACTGAGATGGTTACGTTGGTCTCTTGTGGTTTTGCGCATGTCTTTGGGTAATTACTTGACTTTTTAGACTTTAATGTTACAGGGTTTAATAAAGACTCATGGGAAAGCGTCTCGAGATATCAGGCCCAGGCACCTACACAGTAATCTTCAGGCCAATCGACCAAGAAAATAATAAAGGCGTGAGGCTGTGGCAAAGAAAGATGGTGAGAAAGCTAGAACACTGAGGAGAGAGAGAGAGAGAGAGAGAGGATACTTTTTCTCTTCGAACAAGGTAATGAAAAGATGAAGAGGGCGAAGGCAGGAGTGAAGAGAGGGTGAGAGGGAAGAGGATGAAGAGGGAGAAAATAGGAAGAATAAGAAGACGTTCAGATGGGAGAGCACGAAGAAGTAGGCAGTAGGAATGAGAGAGTAGGGAGAGTAAAGAGAAAGACAGTAGTAGGAGTGAGAGGGGAGAGGATGAAAAGAGAGACAGTTGAGTAACGAGAGGATGAGAGAGAACGGGAAGAAAAGAGAGCCAGAAGGAGTAACGAGAGGATGAGAGAGGAGAGGAAGAAAGGAAGATAGTAAGAGGGGAGAGGGGAGAGGAGGTGAGTGAACTAGCCAGAGGGAAGAAGAGTGTAAGGGGAAAAAGGGTGAGGGGAGGAGCCTGGACCTCAGCCAACTGGTGACATCCAGCACCACCACCCTTACCATACCTTATCTTACCTTACCCTGCCTTACCCTGACCCTGCCTTATCCTACCTTATTTTAACTTACTTTGCCTTACCCTTACCCTACCTTACCCCAGATTACCCTATCGTACCCATTCTTAACCTGCCTTACCGGTACTTTACCTTACCCTACTTACCTTTTCCTACCTTACCCTTCCTTTACC
>NC_136959.1:51362787-51400287 GCF_032717465.1 Coenobita brevimanus
CGGAAGAAAAACTAAAATCTGAAAGTGTTGACAGAAAGCAAACATTAATATTCTCTCTCTCTCTCTCTCTCTCTCTCTCTCTCTCTCTCTCTCTCTCTCTCTCCCCAATGATGGAAAAATAGTCACCGAATATTTCTGCAGCTCGTTTTCCATTTTTGAACATCCAACATTTTCTTTCAGCCTGGACTTTCTTATTTTTACCTGTTTTTACATTCATTCACTCGCTCCCCCACCCCGCTCCCCCCACCCACACTGGTACTCTCCATATTATCGCCGTATTATTCAACCTCTGCTGTGGGATATGAATAACCTGCTATCTCCTATTCATTTTGCCAGCAGGAGATTTATTCACGTTAAGAGAGATGGCCTCCAAGTGAAAGAGGTAACACTTGGAATCCGATCATATATTATTTGGATTATTCTTGCTATTACCAGACTATTTTACTCAGATTTGGAAAGCGCACAAGTAATGAATGGTAAAAAAAAATGTTATATCTAAGTCCTGGAACTCAAAAATTTCTCCCAAGCATTTTTTAATTGGTGGTGGTGAGAATATGGTGAAAATGACGTCCTCGTAGTGAATGGGTTAATCGACTTAGTAAAGAAACGTGAAGAGGAAACTGGCCTCATTTTGCTGAAGTTAGGGAAGTTAGAGAAGTTAGAGAATCCTGCTAGATCACCGCACTGTGACTCACGTTGATGTCCCACGCTATATCACTCTGACATTTAATAGAGTTACGCGTTTCTGTAGTTAAACACATGTCCTGAATCTGGGTTTTTCATGTAACTTTGCCTCTGATGGTTATAACTGCATATGAGGAAAACTTTATTGTACGTCTTTGTAAATCGTTTTTTCCATCATTTATTTACCTATGTGACTTTCCTTAACATTATACAGCTGCTAGGTTCATTACCGTTAATTATTCAGGTAACGGAAGGTTTAATAGGGTGAGAAATGGCACTGCAAATGAGAGGTGTGGAAGCAGACGTGGAATAATGGAAAGACTAGACTCAGGGGTGATGAGAGACTGGTAAAGGTGCACAGAAGTGGAGGGTGTGAGAGAAGGAGGGAGGCCAAGAGGGAGGTAAAAGGATAGTGTAAGAGTTTCAGAATCATAGAGGTTTGATTATCCACGAGGCTGAGAGGCGTGTATGGAATAAATTGGAAATAAATAATTAATGTGAAGATGCGTCGCTGTCAGTTGAGGTTATAAGAAAGTTGAAAATATCGATAATGATTATTTTCCTAGCACTAACACAAATTGCGTTTATAATGGAAAAATATCGTATGAAAATAACTTTGACAGTACATTACGCATTTTCTAAACAACGTTATCCTTATGTTTTGGCGTAAATGAGGAAAGGACGGTATCAGAGACTGTCCACCTTTTTATGTGTTTGAGAGTGCCTACTATTTTTTCTTATTAATAGTTAAACCGAAGCATAACATGATATAGCAAGTATTTTATGTGTTAAAGGCTATTTATGATGATCCATCCATCATCCAGTCCTACGTTGCCCCGTAGGAGCGTAGGAGCCTGGGGCTAGGCATGTTGGTCCTGACATTTAAGAAGAGAGTGACTAGCCTCACTCATCCCTGAGTGGCATTACGTGAGCAATAATCCCAACCACCCCTCGAATATAAATCTTCACCGGCTCAATCCGATTGGAGCACCTTAATTACCCACTAAAACACCAGGCGCCATGATTTGGTCATATGGTTACCACCCAGCGTAGTAAATGGTTTCATGGTGTACAGGAAACCATTCGGCTTGTCACTCAGTGTAGAGTCACCCACAGGCAGAAGTAACAGGAGAGAATGAAAGAAAGAATGACAAAAGAGAGAGTGTAAAGTCTCCCGTGGGCAGAAGGACGAGGAAAGAATTAAGTAAAGAAAGACAGAAGAAGAATGAAGAAAGGAGGGAGGAGAGGAAAGGACAGACACCCGAGAGCAGCACTACATCGAGTGAGTGGATGGTGAGCGCCCCCACCTACCACCTAAAAAAATTATGTGTCAATATTTTCGACTTCCTTGCAGCCCAAGACTCGCAAGTGGCCATGTCAGCAATCCCTAACAGGCAAGCAGAGGCGTAAAAACGACTGAACTCTGTGTGTGTGTGTGTGTGTGTGTGTGTGTGTGTGTGTGTGTGTGTGTGTGTGTGTGTGTGTGTGTGTCGTTGGTGCCACGTTACTTCATGAATTTCGTAATATTTTCAACAAGGAAACTGATAAATATGCAACGCTTATTTTTTTTGCAGTGAGAAACCCATACAAAGCACTAATTCCATGAAGGTCCAGTGATATATCATACAGTAATTTCACTTTCTAACCTAACTCTTTAGCTGATTTTTCCCACTTTGCATTATATTTCAACTAACTTTACACGATTTTAAAACTCTCAAGAGAATCCCGCGGCACTAGAAATGATAAAAGCTGCCACAATCAGCATTTTTGACAGAGAAATAAGAGCTTCGTATTTAATTCTACCTACGACGGACGATTATAGTTAACTTATAAAATCTCACCGAAGAAAAATATCCGTTTCAGTTCTGTGACAGATTGACAACGTAGCTGATTTTGACTGACTTCACTCTTTGTCAGCCTCCTATCCAGTCCCCCCTTCACCTTCCTATCTTGACTCCTTCACTCCGTCACCCCCAACACCCCCGTCCCCACCCCCATTGATCCCTGTCACTCCGCCTTCCCCTGCACCCTCTCTGTCCCTCCCTCCTTCTCTCTCCCTCCTCTTGGCTGCCCCCACCATGCCTCCCTTACATCCCTCCCATGCTTGGCTCCCCCCATTTTGTCCCCATGGCATCCCCTCCTTCCTTGCTTCCCCCCGTCCCCCTCTGACCCCCCTTAGCCCCAATTCTGTTCCCTCCCCTGCTACCCCTCTCCTATCTCCCCTATCCCTCTCCTCCCTTCTCCCTTGGCTCCGTCCTCAGCTGCTGGCCAAGAATTTCCAACCTGGCAGCTTCCCAGGCTACTTTCTCCTCCCTTCCTCCCTATCTCTCCCTGGCCCACACACATCCCTCACTCCCTATCTCACCCTTTCCTCTTTCCTTACCTCGTTCTTTCCTCTGTCTCTGTTTTCTTATCCCTCACTTTCCTTGTTTTATTTCCATTCTTACCTCTCTTTCTCTTTCCCAGTCTCACAATTTCCATTCTCTTTTCCCATCGTTCTTTATCTTAGTCTTTGGTCCTTCTCTCTTTTCCTATCTGCAGTACTCTCCATTCTTTGTATCCATCTTTTCCTCCCTCTCTCTTTCCCATATTCACTCTTGCCTCTCTCTTTTTCAGTGTTTCCCACTTACACTTTCATATCTCTTTCTTTCTCTTCTCCATTCTTCCTTGTCTTCTCTCTCCTTCTCTTCTCTCTCTTTCCATGTCTTTCACTTTCCTTTCTTTGTATCCGCTCTTGTCTACCTTACTCTTCCCGTCCTTCATCTGTCACTGCCTTAATCTTTCCTTCTTCTGTTCCCATCCTTCCCCTTCTTACTGTCTTCTCCCTCTCTCTCGTTTTTCTTCTCTTCCATCCTTCCTTCTTTATCTTCCTCTCCTCCCTCCCTTGCTCCTCCCTAGTCCTATCCCCCACTCCCCTCTTATCTCTCACTCTCCCTCCAACCTGCAATCTCCCTCCATTTTTCCCTCGTGCCTTCCTCCTCCCCTCCTTGCTTGACCTATTTTCCTCCCTCTCCGTCCCTACCTACCTCCTGAAATTTAATTATTCTGTTTTCCTCTCTGATTTCCTTTTTCGTGGAATATTTCGATATTTTTTTCTTTTTTAATGTCTTTTTTTCATCCTTCTGTATATTTCTCTTGCTTTTCCTCCCTGTTTTCTCTCTCACCCTTTTTTTCTTGCTGTCTTGTCCTCCATTCATTATCTGTTCGCCTGTCTATCGCCCTGTCTTCTTTTCTCAGACCTTCCTTCTGCTTCCCCCCCCCCCTCTCTCTCTCTCTCATCTTCCAGCCAGTCCTGCTCTCCCTTCTCTTCCTTCCCATTTTTCTCCCTGTTTCCCAGATAAGTACCTCCCTGCCAACCTTTCTCCCTTTTTCCTCCCTCACCGCAAAAATCGTTTATATGGCCATCAAAATTCGGTCCTTTACCGCACGTAGAAGAGGCGCATATTCTCTCTCTCTCTCTCTCTCTCTCTCTCTCTCTCTCTCTCTCTCTCCTTTCTATGTTGGGACCGCTAGATTTTCTGCTCTATAGTCTCTTCACGTTAACTTGACCCAAAACTGTCATCTCTCAATCGTGAATGCTGAGCTGTAACAATAAATGACAGTAAAACATGATGCTGGTCACGAAGAAGTGCTGTGTAGAAGATGCGCGTTCAACTTATCCCGTCACGCCATAGTCCTTTGTCCTTCCTATGTTGAACCTCAAATTCCTTGCTCCTCTTTTTCACGTTTACTTCCTCTAATTTCCATTCCATCATCTTCAGTGCTGGGTTGTACCAGTAAATTAACAGTAGAATATGATGCTAGTCACGAAAAAGTGCCATGGAAGGGATGTGGAGTCGTAATCTTTCGTCCGCCACTGGAATATAAATCAGTAACTGAGAATTGCAACGAAGCCTCCATGACAGCGAGAATACGAGTCAGGCCGGTATTCTCTCAGGTAAGGAAGCTCCCCAGCACCTTTTCCTAAGTGATATATTTTGCTTATTACACCTAGTTGTCCTCTTCCGTGTTACTTCTATCATTCCAGTATCACCGTACTCCGCATAAGTAATGTACAAAAAGGATATTAGTCAGCCATGTAAATTGCTAAAGGAAGAGGTGTTACGGAGCTTCCTTAACAGACAATATAGACCTCAGTGTTGTTGGTGCTTGGCTCAGGACTAACTGTGTGAAGATGTCGAGGAAAAGTAAGAGTATTAGGTTTGTTTTCACCTGTTGGAACTGGGCTATTCCCACAAATTTGGTACAAAATCGTGGTTACTTGACATTCGATGAGACTTATGTACAAGGGAGGAATGAGTCTCCTTGGTTACTAGGCAAATCAATCCTCCGCTGTGATTATGCATGGGTATCAAGTGAGCTGAAAGGATTTAGGGATCTTTGTCAGGTTAGAAAAAAATAATCCGATGTAATTGGTTAACCAGACTGTTTTGTTTACATACTTCCCTGAAAAGAAATAATCGAAGTTGACATAGTAATCAAACGAGTAGTAGCAGTATTGATAGTAGTAGTAGTTGTAGTAGTAGTAGTAGTTGTTGTTGTTGTTGTTGTTGTAACCATGTTCGTCCAAGGCGTGAGCCCAGCGAACAGTGGGCTGGAGATGTCTCCTGCAGTTCACCATCCTCCTTCCGGGGGAGAGGGGAGTAGCTGAGGGACGTTTATGTAACCAGGCAGTTGGACCACCCTGTTACATGGGCGCCACCGCAAGAAGGCGTCCCCCTCCAGCACTGCAGCGGGTGACATCAGTTGAGGCATGTCGTTACTTCCACCCGATGAAGCCCCTGACGCATCGCCCCCCTCCCCCCCAGAAGGACTTCGTATCTTAACTCGCTTCCTCACATGGCACAAACTTGAGGTGGTCGGGAAAATGGCTGAGTTATGTTGGATAAAACATAACTTTAGAGTCCTGTTTCTTTGCTGAATATTAAAGTTCTCGGGACTTGCTGCGAGAATGTGTAGGCTGTTTATGTTTCACTTGACTCGCGTAAAAAGTTCGTCATGAGAAAAAGGTTACTGAAGGGAAAGAGAGAGAGAGGGGGGGGGAGAGGGGGGAGATGCTTTCTGAGGTGATACTGCAGTTATATGAAGTCTACAAGCACTTCATCACCAGAGAATTATTCGAGTATTTAACGATATTTATCCAACTCTAATTTCGAGGGAGTTAATTGAGGATATACATGACCCTTCCACCTCAACTCTCTCAGGCTGAATAAAATCGTCTAGTAGTATCAATGGTAGAATGCAGAATGCCCCATGAACTGACGGGGTTACCTGGTTGGTGTGTGCTGGCCTTCAGTTACGTGTTGGGGTAAGCCTTGAATTACTTCCCTCCGGTGATGCATTTTTCATTCTAATTTTGCGTTTTCCAAATGATTTTATTGATATTAGTGGAGACTTTTTGAGTTGGAGGGATTAGATATAGCCCCGATTAACCCTCAGTATCCACACTTCCATAAATCGTCTGGCTGCAGCAGGAATAAAGCACAAAAGACGCCTCGGAGTGAAAAGATTAACAGCAGGGTTGGCAGGCTGGTAAACGAGCCGACCATGATATTGTCACACACCGTAAAACGCCACTACACAACCTGGATTTATGGCGCCAAAAATTGATGTCAGGTGATTGTCCGTGTCCCCGCGCCAACACAGATGATGTATAGACAAATTTATTCTCCTTTTATAAGCCTGCAAATTTAACCTACATTGACGACAAAATTAATGAGATGAATGACATGACGACCTGCACTACTTTGGATATGTTAATCTATCTATCTGTCTACCTACCTACATATCTATCTGTCTGTCCGTATGTCTGTTTGTCTCTGTCTATCTCTCTGTATATCTGTCTAAAGCCAAGCACCATAATTGCAAAGAAGGTGGCCACAAACAAATCGCCTCCATATCATCCTTTCCGCCTCCAACAGGTAACCTCCCTTCCGTTTCACACCATCCTCATACATACCCATCCCTTCACCTCGTCCTCGTCTCCCTCTCTATCTCTCCCCCTTCACCTCTTTCTCATACGCTCTTCTAGTCCATTTCTCGTTCTCCATTCTTTCCACATGTTAAAAGTACAAGAATAAGTAGCATTATCTGGAAACAGCTTAGGCAGTCCCCCCTCCTTTTTTTTATTTCATATCCAGTAGTCAATCACCGGATCAACGAAAGGTGCTACACATATTTACACGCCAGCCATTTACCTGTGTGGACCGTATTCTGACATAAGGGGCTGTGTGGTTCCTCTTCTGTAGCGGCGTTGTAGTATTGTCTCGTTCTTCCGTTGTGCCACGGGAAGTAAGCTGTATAGGGACAAAATTCTCCGCCTAGTTACAATGAATGAACCATAGGTTAGGTTAAGCTTTTGTTTCCTATGCATGTTTGATTTTTAGTAATTATGTACATTTGAGTATGTTTAACGTACTTTGCTGCTTTTACTCTAACCTGGCCCAAATTTTCGTCCTTCTGCAGCTACTTTCACGTAGTTCAGTGGCAAAATAAAACAATTCTGTGGTTCTACGCATTTTTCATGGCATTCTTCGTGACTAGCATCATATTCTAGTGTAAATCTAATATTAGAACTCAGCAATGAAGATGGAGAGATGACGGTTTTAGGCCAAGTTAGAGAAATAAAGTGCATAATTATGGCCTGTTTAGTCAGCAAGACCGTCGGTAAACACTTTCATGTGGCCCACGTTTACTCTACTCCATGGCAAGCGGGTCATGGTGCTGAAGGATATATATATATATATATATATATATATATTTTAAGGTGAACAGAGGAAGGAAAAACAAATGAATTAAGAAATAGTCCACCGCTGGCAATATATGGCAATTGGATCATGGTGATAAGGGAATTGATGCATGTCACCACTGGCAACACACTCATCTATATGGCAACTGGAAGGATTTGTTTACGTCTCCTCTGTCAACCCACATGCACGGCAACTGGAGGGATTAATCTATGTCATCACTGGCAATACTGTCTTCTGTATAGCAACTGGAGGGATTACCATGTCACCTATGGCAACACACTCGTCTGTATGGCAACTGGAAGGATTAATGTACTGTATGTGAAGTTGGCAACATACTCGTCTACATGTCAGGTGGAGGAATTCATTTATGCCACACAACCAACACTCATCTATATGGCAACTAGAGGGATTAATATGTCACCTATGGCAACATACTCTTCTACATCGCAACAAGGGGGCCTCATCTGCCACCCAGCGGAATAAATGAAGAGAGTGCAGGTAACCCCACTGATAAAAATGTTATGTCTCTTTCATGTCCGTCCTTCTTCCCTTCCTCCATCCTGCCTTATCTACAATCACAGTTTCTCTTGTCGCATTTTCTCCTACTGCATTTTCTGTTTCGGCATTCATTACTCATTGCATTTCGTTCTATAACTCTGTAATGTTTTCTCCAAGTCCTTTTCACCTACTCCAGTTTCTTCTGTGATTTCTGATTTTTTCCCCTCTGCTATTACATTGTCTCTTACTGCATTTTTCCTATCGCAGTTTTGTTTTATCGCATTTTTATGTATTTTCCATTGCATTATCTCAGTCGCATTTTTCTCCTTTACCAACTTCTCCCGTCGCGTATTTCTTCTATCGTCCACCATCCACTCACTTGATGTACAGATAGTGCTACTTTTGAGTGATAATGTAGAGTAGCAAGCAAAATAGTTTCCGTAACCCATGAGGCTATTTTATACGTTGGGTGGTAACCATATACCCAATAACTGGACGTCTGATGGCTTAGTGGGCCGTCAGGTGGTCTGCCGCTCAAAATAAGTGTCGCAGATAAGAGCGTAAATCCGAGACATGGTTGGGATTTATTTCTCACATAATGCCACTCTGGGAAATGCGACTTGTCAATCTCACGTAAAATACCTGAATTGGGTAGCCTTAACGCAGGTCCTTGTGTTCTTCATGGGACCATCAAGAAAGAAGTAATTAAAACAAGAGGGGAAAAACAAGGAAAAAGAAAAAGGGGAGGAACATTCAGACAGTGCAACACCCGTGCCCACCAACTGGTATAAGGATCGAATATTTGACTTTACCGTGTGACGCTGACTTTCAACAAATCACTCTCGAAACCAAACTGTCTCAATCTTGCCTATCCCTTAACCCTTCCACCAGGCATGGTTCAAATCAGATCAAAGCTGATTGAGTTGACGGTGCACAGTGACCTAGATATTTAACCTTTCCTTGCCACCTTGACCTTTGACTGAGAGTTCTCAAAAGCGAATCTCTTTAACCTTCTTTTAACCTGAACCCTTCCAAAAAATTTAGTCTACTATCTATCTATCTATTGCCAGACGCCATAATCCCGTAAGGGGTGGCCATTTGACTTTGAGTTATTTGTTTGACGGGGAGGGGCACTAACCCTCCACCAACCCACTTGTTGACACGTAGGGAGCTTGTTGTTGTTGTTGTAAGATTCCCTGCACATATAGTGCAGGCCGGGCCATACATTAGCCCGGTCAGTGGTGTATGGGCTGATTAAAAAAGAGTAAGTGGGGAGAACAGGACCTGGGGAATGCCCAGCACACACGTCCTGTCTCCTGACTGGCTTTGTGGTGTGTGTGCGTAGGGAGCACGTATGGTTTGGTTATATGGTTACCACCCTGCGTTGTAAATGGTTTCTTGACTTACAGGAAATCATTTGGCTTGTCACTCAGTGTAAAGCCACCTGTAAAGGAAAGAAAAGCAATAAGAAGTGACAGGAAAGATGGGAGAAACAGGAAGAGAGGAGGACAGGCACAGGAAAAGAATGATAAAGACTAAGGAAGAAGTAGGCAGCACTACATTAAGTGAGTGGATGATGGTCGCCACCACCTACCACCAATTTAGTCTACACTGGATATAAAAATGTTTAAGTGACCTGCCATGTTACCTTAACCTTCGGCCTATTAAGGGGGGGGGGGAAACGGTCAAATATCTGGTTTACCTCCGGCTCATTTACGAAGCTTGATCGTATTTAGGTGAAAATTGTATTAATTATTTTGTTCACACACAGACACGTCGGACTTTACCCGTGCCTTGTGACCTTGACCTTTCACTGGCTGTTCTCAGAATTAATTCCCTTCATTCTGCATTGACCCTTAACCTTCTCACTAAAAAATCTGGATCAGATCAGACCAGAATCGTTTCAGCAGACTTTGCCTTGTAATTTTGGCCTTTGAACATTCCCTGTAACCTTGACCTTTGGCGTATTATACGAAAAATCAAATCCTTTTATTCGTGTCATATCCTCAACCCTGCCACAAAGTTTGGTCTTAGTAGAATAAAAGCAGAGCCGTGTTTTGACGAGAATGTAAGACCAAATCAATTTTTATAAACTTTGATAACAATCTTGAATATGAAGTGACCAAAACAGGAAATCAGCCGATCATATGGTCACGTGTTTCCCTTCGTCGTATCCTGCTGTGTTAACCCTGCCATCCCTACGACGTACATTACACCAGCGTCCACTGAACTGTTTACTTCACCACGGGAGGCAGTATATCATTTGGGAAGCCGACACGCCATGTGTGTTTACAGTGTAGGGCAATCAGTATCACTCAGGATCAGTCAGAATACCGCCGGTGTAACACTGACTAATCTTGACTAATTTTGATCAAGACTGAATTTCATATTGACTTCCGGTGCTCACGAGAACGGGCGTCAACGCAGTAGTCAGTATGCGATACCAAGATTAGTCAAATATCATGATTTCTTGTCATGAGCATGTGGTTCTGTTAACCCTCCACTTTGATCCTGACCTCTGATTCATTGCTCAAAAATATACAATAGGTTTATTCCTTGGCTGACTCTGAACCCACCCACCAAGTTTGACTAAAATCAGATCAAACTTGAGTCTTTTGTTAAGAAACTTACACGGCTCGAAATCTGACCTTGACCTGTGACCTTGACCTTTCACTACTTGTCGAAATCGAATCATATAATTCTTGCGTTAATGTCAAATTTCCTCTAAGTTTGATCTAAACTGGACAATAACTGTTTGGGCTGATCTGATTCTTCTAGGTCAGTGTTTTACCTACCCCTGTGACCTTGACCTTTGACTTACTGTTCTAAAAAAAAAAAAATAGGATTCTTCATTGGCTGACCTTCAACCCTTCCACCAGGTCTGATTTCACTCGCATTAAAACTGTTTGAGTTCGTTTGCACACACACACACACACACACACACACACACACACACACACACACACACACACACACACACACACACACACACACACACACACACACACACACACACACACACACACACAGCGCCGCTCAAGACACAGCAGCAGCTCTCACTTCGCGAGTCCCAGGTGTAAAAAGCTGCCACTTTCTTTTACGCCGCACGTCCTTCACCATCCATTACCCTAGCAACACTCTCCTCTCTACCTTAACTGCCTTTCTTTCCCTCCTCTCTTCTTCCTTCCCTCCATTCTCCTCCTTTTCTCCTTTCTCCTATCCCTGATTCTACTCCTTTCCACGTCTCCTCCTTTCTTCTTACTTTCTTTCCTTTCTCCATCATTCACATCCTTTCCTCATTCCATAATCTCTCTCTCTCTCTCTCTCTCTCTCTCTCTCTCTCTCTCTCTCTCTCTCTCAGCCACCGTTCTTAAGTCTTCTCTTAATCTCTTCCTTTCACTCCATCGATCCTACCCTCACTCTTTCATCCCTCACATTTTCTTTCGATTTCTTTTTGCCCCTCACTCTTTTCTCCATCTCTCCCTTCCTCCTTCCCTCCCTTCCCTTTCTCCCTCCCACCCTCTCTTTCCCTTCTCCCTTTCTCCCCTCCTCCTTACCTCTTCTTTCGGTCCCCCCCACCTCCCTCTTCGTACCACCTATTTTCCTCATCTCCCCTCCTCTTTCTTCCCCTCCTTCCTCTTTCTGCCCTTCACCCTCCCTACCTACTTACCTCCTGCCTCCTTGACTCTCACTTTCCTCCTTCCTCTCCCCTCCTTAACCCTCTACCTCTCCCTTCTTCTCAACCCTCTCTCCTTTACACTTCCCATCATCCCTCCCTCCCTCTCTCCATCTTCCTTCCCATCATCCCTCCTTCCCTTCCTCCATCTCTCTTCCTCTCGTATCCCATCCTCCCTCCGTCCCTCCTTCTCCCTCCCCTCGCTACCTCTATCCCCCCTTACCTCTCCCTTCCCATCATCCCTACGGCTCCCATCCCTTCCTCCCTCCGGCTCCCTTCCCTTCCTCCCCCTGCTCCTCCCTCACCCTCCCCCTGCTCCTCCCTCACCCTCCCCTCCCTTGTCGTGACCTAATTTCCCTCCTTCCCTCCCGCCCTTCTCAGCTAGGTAGGGTCTCTTTTCTCCCTTCGATCCAACATTTTTTCCATCGCGTCGTTGTTATCGTTCCCTCTTTATCGGCTTCCCCTGTCGCTTTATTTGTGTCTCCTTTTACTCTCCGATGGTGAAAATGAGGGAAAGAAGGGCTGTCAGGTGGAAGGGAGACAGACAGAGACAGTTAGTGAAGGAGTGGACAAAAGTTAGAGTGAGGGAGAGGAAAGAAAGATGAGGGAGAGGAAAAAGGGAATGATGATAAGTAGAGAAGTAAGGTAAAGGAGAGACTAGAAATAAGGTTGCGTCCACACCAAGAGCTTGCTGACGCGATTTAGTGCGGATTGGAGTTTTACCTCACCGCCAACCATGCAAGTGTTCCACAGGAAGCGGGCGGGTGCGGGCGTGGGCTTCTGTGAGTTATGGTGATGCAGAAGTCGATCCAGCGCCAGCAAGAATTTAGTGTGGACGCCACCTAAGATAGAAGAAAGAACTCAGAGTGAAGGAGAGGACGAAGAAGATGTTAGAATGAAGAAAAACAAAGAAGTTACTGAGGGAGAGGAAAGAAGCTAGTGTGGAAAAGAAAATCTGCACAAACAAAGGTGACCCGTTTATGGCGACATCACGTCCAGAAGGTTTGATGCGTCGTGGAGTGAGGGAGAGTAGCCAAAGCCGCCGGTATGCCTCTAAAGCCGTAATATCCCCCTTGAACTGGAAGGTACATCATCATCATCATCATCATCATCATCATCATCATCTTACCTCTTTTTTCCGATCGACAGGTGGGGTGAGGTAGGGTCCGGGAAGCAAAGAAAAAATAATGGTGATTGTAGAACTAGCAGTGGCGTGCCTTATGATGTGGGCCACGCATTCATTTATTCACCATTCAGGCCCCCGGAATCCTGACTCCAACTCTCGGGCATAACAATCCACATATATGCTTTCCCCCACTCAGTCCATCAAATATCAGGGTGAAAAAGAGGGTGTCAGATCCCCATATAAAGAGTCTTCGGATAATACTCTAAAAGGAAAGCGTGAAAAGGCGAGAGGAAATTTATAATGGAAGGAAAAAAGGAGTTGGAATAAATCTGAGAGGGTTTGTGGTATGAGAGTAGGAAGGAAAGAAGATCAGGAAACTGGCGTGAGAGAGTAAGAGGGGAGTAGATGAGGAGGGAGTAGAGAAGGGAGTAAAGAGAGAGTGGATGTGTAGGAAAGGCAGCGTGAGAAAGGAATAAAGAGGGAATGAGTGAGTGTAAACAAGGGTGAGAGAGAGAGAGAGAGAGGAGTGAAAATAGCCAAGAGAGTAAAGGGATGAAGCAGTATATAAAGACGGCACTCCTAGCCCAGTGGTATATCATAAAGCTGGTGTAAAACTTGAAACATAAAGTCTCTCTCTCTCTCTCTCTCTCTCTCTCTCTCTCTCTCTCTCTCTCTTCCCCCACACACACGCACTACCACCCCTCCATAACAGCCACATTGCCACACCCTTCACCAAGCCACACACATTGCCACACCCTCCACCACAGCCACACACATTGCCACACCCTCCACCACAGCCACACACATTGCCGCACCCTCCACCACAGCCACACACATCACCACATCCTCCACCACAGCCACACACACACACACTGCCACACCCTCCACCACAACACACACTGCCACACCCTCCACCACAGCCACACATCGCCACACCCTCCACCACAGCCATACACTGCCCAACTTCCACCACAGCTACACACACTGCCACCTCCACCACAGCCATACGGTGCATTGCCACACCCTCAACCACAGCCATACACATTGCCACACCCTCCACCAGAGCCACACGCTGCCACACCCTCCACCACAGCTACACAATGTCACACCCTCCACCACAGCCACATATCGCCACATTCTCCACCATAGCCTCACACTTTTAACATCTTCAGCAAGTGGACTTTTTTTCAATTAGTTCTTGCTGTGTCTAGGCGATATTACTCAGGCCTATATACCTCTCCAGTTGAAAGACTTATAACCGGCCTGCTTTAACCGCTGAACACCAGGTCGCTTTCCTCAGGTGAACAAAATCGTCTGGTAGGGAAAAAAAATGCACTGTAAAAATACGTGATCGTCTTGATTTGGTTAACTCACTGAATCCGATTACTTTTATCGTTAGTTTATTCCTGGCATTTCCACTCGGTTATATTCAGCTTAGGAGATAACGTATTTATTTGACATTAATTCCTTCTGTACAGGAGAACTCCGTAAATTTTAGCAAGAACATCAGGAGGTAGCAATGATAAACTACAAAGTCACATCATCGAAGGGAATCTCATCTTCAAGAGGGTCCCCGAGGAGCATCCATGTATCTGAATCATGTCGTTCTTCATCATGTTGAAGTAGTCAGTCCCACTCCACATTTCATCCCATCATATTCCTTCCTCTTACAATCATCCCCCACCCCAGACGCACCATTACCTCCAACTCTCACCCTCCATTTACCCCTCTCCGGAACCCTCACCCCCATTTACCCCTCCCCCGAAACTCTCGCCCCCCACTTATCCCTCCTGAACTCTCACTTACCTCCCCTGAACCCTCATCCTCCACTTACTCCTCCCTCTGATCTGTCACCCCCACTAGGGTGGTCCATGGTCATATACTGAAATTTCACATAGTTTTTATTGGTCCAGACACAAGATGCCTTTAATCCAATTCACTGCCATAGTAGCATGTAAAAAAATGAGGCCGATCGACAACGTTTAGAGATCGCTTTAATAGTGAACTTTTAAAAGGGTATATACGGTTCGAGAGAAATGTAGACTGTAGAATGTTCTAGAACGCCTAGTGCATTCCACCAAGCCGGATGACGAAAGCCATCTACTGTATGCTCTCAAGATATACCTGTGCAGGGGTCAGTTTAAGCTTACTGTTCAGGAAAGGCATGCGATGCGCAGCACCGACCTGTTAGTTGCACTCAGCTATGTCAAGTACTGGAACGAATCGATGGTTGCCAGATATTCTCCCCAAAACGACCTTGACTTCATGTGCCATCTCTAGAGTGGCCTACCTGAGCGAAGCCTCGCCGAGACAGTTCTTGCAGCTTGGAAGCGGCATCTCTGGTACGTTTCAGAGATGATCAGTTTGACATTTTTCGACGAACGGGTCGATTTCTCAAAGAAGAATGCTATGGTTCAGAACCTGAAGAGGCTTCCAAAGAAAAAAACTCTGAAGCGACATGAAGGCAAGAAACTTTTCTCCTCGGCAGCCGCCGAGTGAATTCGTGACAGCCAAGACCATGAGCATTTTTGGAGCCCTCCATTCAGATGGAGATGAAGAAGCTGACCGACATTTACAGAAGATGCCCCAGGAATGGGATGAAGACCTCATCCACAAACAGTTCAAAGTGGCCTGTGATAAGAGGACAGTTATCAATAGAGCAATTTCTCTTGTGACAAAATTCAACTCGACCCTCGCGAGGGACGAGAGACAGCATGACATTCCGTGCTGTTCGAAGGAGGCATTCATTGAATATCACTTTCATTGAAAAGTAACAGGATTTACTGTGCCACAATGACTCATCTGAGTATGTGCTTACTGTTTATTTTAACATCAGTGACAAAAATTTCGTTTTTATATTCAGTGTTCACGTCGTGTGTGGTGTAGTGCAATTATGTGATGGTAGCTAAAATGAAAACTGTAGCGACCTCTAAATATTAAGCTAGAGAATTGAAATTGTGCATGTTCGTTTGATTAATAGAAGGGAACAAAAGTAACTTGTGTTTGTCATGCTATCCTGTCATTTATATTTTTGGATCACCCTAACCCCCACTTACCCCTCCACCTGAACTCTCACCCCACATTTACCCATCTTCCCTCATCTGTCACTCATTATCCCTCCGAACTTAACATCCCGTCATGCACCCTCCCCCTGCAATAATCCCCACCTCTTTCTGAGTTCTCACCCTCCCATTACCCCTTCCTTATCTCATCTCGTCAATTCCCCTCCCCCTGGACTCACACCCCACACGTACCCCGCTCTCTCCGAACTCACCCTGCACATGCACCTCTCCACTATGTATCACGTCATGCGCCCTTCCCCTATCCCTCTCTCTGATTCCTCACCCACCTCCTACCCCTCCCCTCTCTTCATCCCGCCATGTTACCTCTCGTTAACTCTCTCCACCCCCACCCTCCAGCGGTAACCAAGGGGGTGGTGGGATACAGCCCCCCCCCCCTACTCACAGCCTCTCACTCAGATTGGCCGGCTCACATCACTGCCAGGGACGTAATGGAGGCAACAGAAGCCGAATATATGAAAGATCCTAAGCTTAAATTGTTTGACTGACTGCTGGTTTATTCACTTATCTACCTATCTGTCTATTCTATCTGTCTGTCTGTCCCTCTGTCCGTCAGTTTTAACTTTCACTCACGCAGCTATCAAACACTTCACAACCCAAGCTATATGAGCGACAAAGTGAAAAATATGAACAAACAAAGCCGGATTTATCAAGGGGCCTAAACTTCAATTGCGTATCAGGCTGCGTGTGTATTCCTTAATCCGTACAACTATCAAACATTTCACCGCCAAACTGGAATGAATGTTAAAGTGAAAAAAATACTACCAGGCAGTGTGATTTCTAATAATGACTAAGTGCTCTAGGGACTTGTTTATCGTTAAAAAAAAAATGGTTTGGATCCTTTATTAATAAGGTAACACGTTGCCAGGAACGAATGAGAAAAGAGAAACACTTGTAATGTCGACAGTGTTCCTTAAAATTGTTTCTGATTTCCAGGTTGCTCATAAACCTGCCCCCTCACCCTCCCCCCGCAAAAAAAAAAAGGCAACGCCACGCTGTTGCAACCCTCCATCTGACCAAGCACATACCCCCCACTTCTCTGCACACGTAACCAAGCGCATAATGGCCCTCACTCCCTCCCGCCCCAATATTTTCTTTTAAAGGTGGTCGTAAGGAGAACACCTTGAGGACACATAACATGGGCCCTTCAGATTCCTTGCGCAGGTCGCATTGAAATTCTTGAAAAATATTTTTTTAATTACTTTTTCATTATTTTCAAAAAAACTACGTAAGACACAGCATTCTACCTATCAAAAGGGACCAGCTCACTATTAGACACATAACTATGTGAAATTACATGACCCTATAGTGAATACTTTCTGAGTTCTGGCCAGGAAACAAAATCTCTGCACCGGGCCAGCCGCCCTGTCTCCCAACTTTACTGACGGACACCTGTTGATTCCAGTGATAACAACAGCCTCCTCTGACAGTGTCAGGTGGACGGTAAAAACGCCATCTCTTCATCTGGAATGCTGAGTTGTAGCAAAGGATTAGCACTGTTGTATGTTGCTAGTCACGAAGAAGTATGAAAGAGTGATGCAGAGCCATGGCATTCAGTTTTTCTGTCGGTTAGTTCCGTGAGACATGTTGAAAAAGAACGAAAATTTGGGCCAAGTTAAGGTGAAAGAACATAGGACAGGATTTGATTACTCTCTTAACTCTGATGACGTATTTTCATTACTATTATCGCTTCCACCACCACCACCAAAAAAAAAAAAAAAAAAAAAAAAAAAAAAAAATCGTTTGAAAGACTTTGGCAGCTGGATGAGTTTGATATAGCCTTGATAAACAGCTTCATTACTAAAGGTCTCACCTGAGTTGATAAAACTGTTTGTTGATAGCAAGTACTAAATATTAAAATACATCACCTTTCTGGAGCAGTTGATCCAGCTATAGTCCTTTCACCTTAACTTGGTCCAGACATTTATCCTTTTGCAGCTTATTTCGCATAGCTCAGGGGCAAAAAAAAAAAGGAAAGCACTATGGCTCTACATCTTTCCCAGAGCACCTCATCGTGATTAACACCATATTCTGTTGTTAACCATCTCGCTGCATCTCAGCATTTAAGATGGAGAGACAGCAATTTTTGGCCAAGTAAGAGTGAATAGAGTATAGTCATGATGAAGGCCATAGCAGATCCTAACTATCACTGCTTCAACTAGCAGCAGACACATGTGGATTTACGATACAAATACCCCCTTCATGGTCGGTATAACTCTAGTATTTAATTTCACCAAGACGATTGTGTTCATCTGACAGTGAGTGTAGGAGACTGTGTTAATATTTTGGACATTGGTATATATTCGGACACTAACATTTATTCTGGACACTAGTACAGTATATATTCTGAACACTAGCATATATTCAATTTCTACGACTTTATTTTGAGAAGTGAGTCGTAGGAACCTGCATTATCCCTCTCATGGTGGAAGAAGCCAAGTGATCTATTGCACACAACGCCAGACGATTTTATTCAGCTGAGAGTGATTCATAGGGTTAAGTGTTAATATTGTCACCGTTATCCAGTTAATGCCAGACGGTTTTGTTCAACTGAGAGTGAGTCATTGAAGTTAAAGCCAATATTGTCAACATCATTCAGTTGTCAGACGATTTTATTCAGGCGATAGTGAGTCATAGAAGGCTGATAGTGTTAACATACATTTAGGAGGAGTCTGAACACACTGGGGTACAGGAGCCACGTCCGCCAGGTAGAGCTGCATTATTCATGAGTGCCCCTGTGCCTGCCGCTCTTCATCACCACACCCGCCTTAACACCTTCTGTTGCCGTACGTAATCTCGGTAGCATAGGAGGCTTCGATGCACCTCTTCCTTGTCGGTTAGTTTGCATAGTACTTTTAGGTGTCCAAATTAAGGTGCGGTACGCGTTCCAGCGAGTGGAGTGTGTTCGAATCGAGTTGCTTTTGATGATAATGATGTTAAGCACAGATGTTCAGATTCACCGCTTTTCAGTGTAGTTTCACACCTTTTGCTTTGGTTGTAGTGATTTTTGCTTTGTTGTTTTGCTTTCCACGAAAATCAAAGAACCATGTCGGGATACGGCAAAGCTCTTTTTCGCGCACTTTGCTTACGACGACAGTGCAGTAGGAAACATATGACCTTTTCTCTCGTAATATCGTTATATTTGACCAACAACAGCCATTTAAGTGACAAATCTCATTTTTTAATTCCCGGTCAAATGAACTAAAACATCCTAACCTGAATTCTTCTGGTATTATTCATAAAAAAATTAGGTGAATTTTGTGTTATACATGGTGATATTTTTTTTCATGGGGATTTTAAAAGTTGTAATTCATTTCTCTAATTAAAAAAAAAAAAAAAATGCTAGATTGGGTGCTGCCACAAATTACACCCCCACCCACCCACTGGTCTGAGGAGCAAAATTTCACTGAGTGTAAAAGTTCTGGCTCGCTTTTTTTTTTTTTTTTTTTTTTTTTTTTTTTTTTTTTTTATAATGTGACCGACTCTGGGCATAGGCTTCACAGCCTGCTTTTAAGGCCCAGTAGTCCTCCTACGTACCGCACACCTCTACATGTCACCACTTCGGCGCTAACACCCACCGTCCATACTGAATACATGCTAGGGCTGTCACATATAGGACTGATGTATTGGTTTTTTCCGGGGGTATTTTTACGACATGTCGGCGAGTCTTCTGGTAGCTCAGTAAAGTCTGATATTTACGAAATTCAAATCCTTAAACTCTTCCCTGCCCCAGTGGCATTTGAACCTGGGTCCGTTAGGACTGCAGGCCAACTCTCTGCCGATTGAGCCACCGCCTCCCCCAAATTACACCTTAACATTCCTTTGTATATCATTTCAAAACCGTCATAGTCCACACAAATAACTTACATGAGGCTGTTGAAGTGTAATGAGCTGAATAGATTGCGAAGGATAATATGTTAAGAAATCTCCTGTATTATTCACAGTACCACCATGAAGCATCTATCATTGTGGCAAGTCTCACAATCAGTTTTTTTCAGGCAAAACACAGTACATCTTGACCACGAACAGGCTTCTTCATATAGGAAATAGTGGTGACAGTCTTCATAGTTTTAAGATCTGTATATTGGCAGATTTTGCAGGCTATTATCTCGCTAAAATAATCTCATTCTCAAAAGTAATACTGCCATTCCAAATTATTTTCATGAGCCTAAATGTGAGATGACAAGACTCTAAATTATCACTGCATATCTCATTCTGTATGCTGTCGTTACCTTATATAAGTGCACGGTACATTCTGACTGATCCCTTCACACTGTACCTTAAAAAATGCTCAGTAATGCTTCCACGAATAAGGGATACATTATATTTGTTAGACTGGATTTCATATAAGAATTTCTAATACTGCTCTCAGATAAAAGGTATAGCGTTAACGTCATAAATTTTGCATAATACCCTCACTCTTGCCCAAACTCTCCACTCTTTCCAACTCCCTAATATTGTGTACGAGGCAGGAATCACCGAAGCTCGTACGCTCGTCTGCTTAGGATACTTTCTGGCACCTTTTCCGTAGCGGTTTATTTTCCACACTAGACGTTAATTTTCCCTTATATGTTCCTGAGACAATTTTAACATCGACAGAGTTTGCATAGTTCTCACAGACAACCTTATCAACGTGTCATATGAAGAAATAAACTTGTAGGATTGCGGCAGCTCCCTCATCCAAGAATAGCACGGAGCCATGTGATATTAAGTGTGAGTATCTGCAACCCTACCTCCCATTACCAAGGTTTAGCACTGCCCTCACTGAATCCTGTGCCGAATTCCTTTGATGCATACCTCTTTGCTCTACTGCACCAGTGAGCACGCGGGATGCAGGGTAATTGCGCTAAAGTAATAAAAACCAGTCCCATAGAGGAAAGGGGTTTAGCTGTTTGTACTGCATGTGTTTAAATGATTTGAGAGTATCAGAACACAGCCAAGGAATCTCCTCTGCTCACACACACACACACACACACACACACACACACACACACACACACACACACACACACACACACACACACACACACACACACACACACACACACACACACACACACACACACACACACACACACAAGGGCAACTTGGCTGATACAACTGGCAGGGTGTGTGTTTAGGGCTGTTGGGGCGATACTGTTAGCAGGATGGTGTCGAGGCTGCTGGGATAACAACGTCGGCAGGGGCTGGGTGTGTGGGTTTACCTCTGTGACACTGTTGACAGGGTGTGTGGGTGTGTGTATGGGGGGAAGGAGTCTACTTGTGTGACACTTTTGGCGGGAGTGTGTCTGGGTCTGATATAGTCACACTGTTGGCAAGGGGTTTGTCTGTGCACCTGCTGTGATGAGGTCGCTGCTGTGGTGTCTGTGCAGATGCCGGAACAAGACTGCCGATATGTCTGACTTTGCCGGGGTTGAGGCTAGAAGGGCGTGTGTACGGTATGTGGGTTTGCCTTGTCCTGACGGCGGTGTGTGTGTGTGTGTGTGTGTCAGACAAACAGACAGACAGACAGAATCGTACGTGCCGTCGAACACACTAGTTACTCCCAACACTGCCACTCCAGCACACGCCTTCCTGACAACTGACACCAACAGACGTATCAGCAACTCGCCCAAGGGACCGGGTTCACAAACATAACATTGATTCCCGTCTTAACTGAAAGATATATTTTAGCACGATGGACAAGGAGAGTGCAGAGTCTACCCATGTATCTTGTTCTTTCATCAGTAATAAAATTTTAATCAAGAGGAGGAAATTATTGCAGATTATAACTATTTTCAGCAGGGAGATGATGGTCTAGTTTATCCTGCAAAATTTTAATCATAGTTACGACAGGCTAACGATCGTAAGTATTTTTGAGATTCCTACGCAGTCTTCATTCTTCCATCACCAGACGTACCCCTCAGGGACTATAACGTTCTTTTGTTTTAACATTTTGTGAAATTAGATCATTGTTTTCTCCCTTCTTTTGCTATTTTTTCGCTCCTCACCCTCACCCCATACTTGGGTACAAAAGGGGTCAAAATTATAACAAGACATGTTGACTGACTGGTGATGATGATGATGGTAATGATGATGATGATGATAATGATCCACACTTACTGTATACCCAACCCTAGCCCTAAGAGAGAGAACGAGATGTTGCGTAAGTGGAGAAAAACAGGGTGGGGGCTTGTGGGAAGAAAGTGTGATATTGGTGAGGCTGGGGACAGGAGATGAGGTGAGGACGAGGGAGGCTTGAAAGAAGAAGAAGGCCTAGATTTACACTGTTGACTACACGAGGGTCTTTGTGGCAGGCAGAGGATTTTCGCTAAGACCCAGAACTCGACCCACAACAGTCCATGATACTCCCAGGTCCCTAATTGTACGGATGTGCGAAGAAGGACTAAGGACTTCGGGGAAAGAGTCCAAGAATTTGATCGGCAAGAGAATCGAACTTGCGTCTTTCTACTTGCGAGTTGTATATGCCAACTAATGCACTGCCGGCGATAGTTAAAAAGGACGGAGGGGGATGAGATGTGGAGAGAGAGAGAGAGGGGGGGGGTGCCGGGATGCAAACGACGTATTAACCCCCTCCGATTATAGATATTTTTTTTACTCAGGTTCGTATTCTAGATGGATAAGGAACTCCCTAACGCCTCTTCCTCAGCGATTTATTTTTGGACATGGCAAATTAACATCCTTTCGTACGTTATTTGTGCAGAGGATGGCGATATGGGAAGGATTTTATGTAGCACAGAAGAGAACAGCAACGAGTAATAAAGACAATAAATCGCTTAGGAAAAGGTGTTAGGCCCTTGCGAATTGAAGAGAGTGAAGAGATATTTTCCTAAGTTAAAGTCGTCTGTAGATTGCAAGAATAAAATGGAAAATGGAAAGAGTCATCGTAATAATTAATTTTTAAAGGAAATGGATTGTGATTTCGCCGTATTTACATTTTTACTCCCAATTTCTGTGTCTTATTATTATTATTGCGACAACTTGCAAAGCCATAAATTTGTTGTTACTCGTGCAAAAATATTCTTTATTCGTAAATTTAGTTCAGAAGTTTTCAATATTTAATCTTGGTGTTTTATGAGCTTATATCTGTATGTAAATATACAGTAAGTGTGTGATAGGGAGTGGAGTGTGTGTGTGTGTGTGTGTGTGTGTGTGTGGTAGGGGGTGGAGTGTGTGTGTGTGTGGTAGGAGGTGGAGTGTGTGTGTGTGTGTGTGTGTGTGTGTGTGTGTGTGTGTGTGTGTGAGTGAGGGTGAGTGGGTGGAGGGTGTGTGTGTGGGGGGTTGAGGGGGAGAGGGGGGGTTGGAGGGTGAGAGGCTGGGGATTGGGGTGTGAGTGTGTGAGATGTGTTTTTGTGTGTGTGGGGGGGGGACGGTTGGTGGGGAGTGTCGATGGATGGATGGGTGTGTGTGTGTGTGTGTGTGTGTGTGTGTGTTTACGTATATGTGTGTGTGTGTAGCCAGGCAGGACACATATGCAGCGATAAAAAAAAGTCCCCTTCAAAGACAATCCTTAGAAAGGGAACAATGGCAAAGAGTTGATACGGAGATTAAAAGAGTAGCAACGATTGTGGAAACAGATGACATTGGATGAAATAGGGTAAATGATTATGATAAAGGGGGAAGCAGCACACCTACCTGCCTCACCCCTTCACCACAGCCTATGGGAATTATCACTATTTAATATTGTCAGTCCATCTATCTGTCTATTTATCTAACTATCTATCTGGCTGGCTGGCTGGCTGTCTGTCTCTTTATAACAAGACATTTAATTACTGAGGTGTCCACAGTCAAAATGGCTCCATATCACCTTGTCCTTCGTCATCAGGCTGCCCTTCCTTCAACTCAGATCATCCTAATTCATTCATTCATTTTCATCTTCACGTCATCCCTCTATCCTACTCTTCCACCTCATTGTCGATCTCCGTCTTCCCCTCCCCACCTTCACCTCACTCAGATACTCACCGGGTCAAGCTCTCCCAGCCCCAGTTCTCTCTCTCTCTCTCTCTCTCTCTCTCTCTCTCTCTCTCTCTCTCTCTCTCTCTCTCTCTCTCTCATTACGCGTCTCACACATCATCATCATCATCACCAGCCTTCCCAATTACCACTTCATATAGATAACGTAATTTTCACCGTAATCAGTCTACCCCAGACGATTTTTTCAGTAGTGAAGGGGTTAATTAGGGCTATACCTGACCCCTCCAGTTCGGAAAATATCTCATAATAGAAATATAATCGTCTGGAGAGCAAGATTTAGGTCATGATAGAGAAAAGTGCAACATGAGGAGCGTTATCAATACAGTTCCCCCGAGAGAGAGAGAGAGAGAGAGAGAGAGAATCCACCCACTGAACACTAGAGCCATTAGTCGGGTCTCATGAAAGGATAAAGAAATTTCATGACAAATTATCAGTGCAAATGAATAATGCTATAAAAATGAGCGTATGGTTTGGCCTGTGAGGTGGAGTCAGTATTCCGGGAGCTTGATTAGTAAGTAAATGATTATGTAGCCCATATATCATGGTCTGCATTTAATTAGTCCTGCCTTTATTATGCTTTCCCTTTTCTTGCTATTTATATCTAGACTTACTCAGTCCTTAGGTGGGAAAGGAGGTCGGGATGATGATGATAATGATGATTACGATGATGATGATGATATGTAAACTATGTAAAGTTATCGAGATTAGTTTTAAAATTGTATCATGCCCAGACAGATTTAAAAAAGACGTGCTATTCAAGAAGATGAACAAATATTTAGAATTTTTCAACGCATATTTCAACATAGCTTTCCTGAATGGGGCTGGGAGATGTGCGCAAAACCTGCCACTGTATACTAAACCCTTTACACGTTAGGTAGACTCACGGACTCTCAAAGGAATCGCGGTATTTCTCCACAGAGCCTTACCTGGGTTGGGCTTTAATAAGAATTCTGAATATTCTGAGAGCTGTATTCAGTGTGTGTGTGTGTGTCTAGTGGCAGATTGCGTGTGGGGAAGCTGGGTGGGGGGGGGTGTTTGTGTGTGAGGGTGCGTTTGTGTGTGTGTAGTGAGGGATGTTGTGTGTGTGTGTGTGTGTGTGTGTGTGTGTGTGTGAGTGTGTGTGTGTGTGTGTGTGTGTGTGTGTGTGTGTGTGTGTGTGTGTGTGTGTGTGTGTGTAGGTAAGACACATGACCCACAGTGTCTACAAACCAGGTTCTCAGTACACACACAGATCCTTCCTCCTCTCCCCGTTCCTCCTTTGCCCTCGTCTCTCCTAACCTGAGAGAGAGAGAGAGAGAGAGAGAGAGAGAGAGAGAGAGAGAGAGAGAGAAACAACTACTCTACAACATGAGGATAAAGTCAGTGTAGGCAGTTCAATTAACGCAATAAATCACAGAGAAAACAAAACTAACGTGATTGTATTATTTCCACAACAGAACAAGGAAATGGCCATCTCTGTGTCATGCGCCTTTAATTACACCATGTCCTCAAATGGGAGAAATGACACTGTTTTTCCCTCATCCGTCCGTCAGCTTACTTATTATTGCACCAGATGTGACTATTACCTCTGCTCTTGACTGTGTGTGGAGGATATACCGTAACATCTGTCTGTCTGTTTAAATGACTCTGTTTTTATCTGTCTGAATACAGATAGATAAGTCCTTTGAACATGATGACGTATTTTTGCTGTACCTTTTTCTCCTTCCTTCTTTTCTTTTCTCATTCTTTTTTTTTTTTTACTGCTTCTCGACCATTTATTCACCCCAGAAGAGACGCCTCGCACAGCTGGGGTTTAATTCAGCCTTAACCTATCCCTTTAGCTTTATTTTTTTCTCAGTTGAATAAAATCGCCTTGAACTGCAAGAATAAGCCATTACAAGTGTCATCGAAGTGAAGGAGTTAATAGGGAACATGTGAAAAATAACTGAAAGGAAGTACCTGTGGTCTCAAGGATGAAGTTATCAATTTCTGGTGAAAGACCATAAGGACACTGTGGCACTTTGAACACGTGAGAGTACAATGTGTCTCAGGGCGATCTTAGGTATCTGGAGACTGCCACCCACAGAGTAATTCATAGGGTTGACCTGAAACCCCCACCTCATTATGGCCGAGGTTTGGGCCTTACTGAGTGTCCTTCTACTTTAAGGTAAGGTTGGTAGGAAGCAATGCGAAAAGGTACAGTACGTTTGTTCCCCGTATCTCAGAACTCAAAATTTGGTATGACCCGACTGTGTGATGCGTCCTTAGGCATGGACCTTTGTAAATGCACCTTTAGAAAGACGTCAGAAAAAACTGCTGCAGTAAGCAAGGGTAAAGGCAGTGGAAGCAGTTAACGCCATAAATCACCGGAAATAGAGGCGTGACATGGCGGGGCTACTTCCACAACGGAGCAACGAAATTACTCACTGTGTTCAGCACTTAGCGAAACACGGAACACTGCCATTAACATTAATTTCACTTTACTTGTACAACCCCACTCAACGCGGATTTAGTTTCCTTCTATTATAAGCAAAACAAACAGTAAAAATCTAGTCTACGTTCGCTAGTAAATCTTTTTATTTTTTTAAGGGAAGACAGCGCATCCAAGAGTCAGTCTGTTATTGGGCTGTGGATCATACGCTGCAGGGGGACGAGGGTGGAGGGGGGGGGGAGGAAGGAGGCAGACAGACAGTCAGACAGGCAGAGACAGTGAGACTGGGACACACACACACACACACACACACACACACACACACACACACACAGTGTGTGTGTGTAACAACTGACATAACTACCATACCCATCCAGATAGAGAGAGAGAGAGAGAGAGAGAGAGAGAGAGAG
The DNA here is from genome assembly GCF_032717465.1 of Coenobita brevimanus. Taxonomy (NCBI): domain Eukaryota; kingdom Metazoa; phylum Arthropoda; class Malacostraca; order Decapoda; family Coenobitidae; genus Coenobita; species Coenobita brevimanus. Next base: position 51,389,398 of record NC_136959.1, read on the forward strand.
AGAGGGAGGGCGGGAGGGAGGGGGGGGGGCAGAATCAATGAATGGAGAAAGTGGACGAGGAACGAAGGAAATGTAAGGACGGGATAAAGGAAGGAGATGAAAACACTGAATGGAAGAAAGAAAAAACATAGATGAAAAGCGGAAAGGAAGACTTAAATTGAAAAGACGGAAGAAGGAAAGAGGGAGGCCAATAAATCGCGAAGGAACGAGGAAAGGGAAGGAAAATATGAGGAGCTAATACAATGAAAAAGGAATTTAATATGTGAGAAGGAGTTCCAGGAAAAGATGAGAGAGAGAGAGCATAGGAGACAGGAGTAAACAGAGCACATGAATAAAACACAGACACAATTTAAGGTAAAAGAAAACACGAAGGGAGAAAGATTGGGAAGATTTAGAGACGAGAAATAATTGGAAGTGAGAGCTAGGAATAGGAAAAGAAGTGTGGATGTTAGAGGAGGATGAGAGAAGAGGTGAAGAGTATAAGAGTGAAAGTTAAAGTGGGTGATAAATCGAGAGAGAGAGAGAGAGAGAGAGAGAGAGAGAGAGAGAGGGAGAGAAAGAGAAACTAGGGGTAAAGAAGGGTGATCAATGAGGGATGAAGAGAACTAATGAATGAGAGAGAATAAAACAGAGCATTAAATAAAGGAGAGAGAAAGTAAAGCAAGAAGTGGATAAAGGGTGATAAAACATGGCATGGGAGACGGAGAGAGAGCGGATGAGAAAGAAAAAGAGGGGAAGGCAAACTAAATAGAGGAGAAAGGAAGAGGGAAGAAGACGGGAGATTTAGAGAGAGTTAAAGCGAGGAAGGGAGACTGAAAGAGAGTAAAAGAGAGGAAGGAAGACTGAGGGAGAAAAAGGGAGAGGAAGGAAGACTGAGGGAGAGAAAGGGAGAGGAAGGAAGACTGAGGGAGAGGAAGGAAGACTGAGGGAGAAAAAGGGAGAGGAAGGAAGACTGAGGGAGAGAAAGGGAGAGGAAGGGCGATTAAAGGAAAGTAAAAAGGAAGGGAGACTGAGGGAGAGTAAGAAGGAACGGAGACTTGGGGGAAAGAGAGAAAGAGAGAATTAGGGAGAGAAAGAGAGATGGAGAGCGAAGGAGGGCAAGAGAGAGAAAAGGAGACCCGGAAGTAAAGGACGATAGGAGGAGAGGAGAGCCGCGGAGACAAAAGGAAAGACGGTAGGAAAGTTGAGGAAAAGTCTGTCGTGTAAGAAATGACTCACCTCATCTATTACACCATCTATCTCATTTCATCCTCCTCCTCCACACTCACCATCGTCTCCTTCTCTCCACCTTTTCCACTTATTCTATTCCGTCACCTTCCACTTAAATTCTGTCCTTCTGTTATCCCTCCCCTCTTCCCTTTCCTCTTTCCTCCTGCTCGTTCTTCTCCTCCTTGCCCCTCTTTCCTCCATCTGTCCCCTCCCCCTCCCCCCTCTCCATCTTCTCCCCTCCCTCCTCCTTCCCCTCCCTGTGTCTCCATCTTGCTTCTCCTCTTCTTTTCTTCCCCTCTCCCCCTTTTCTTCTCTCCTTCTTCATTTTCTTGTCCCCCCTCCTCTCTCTTCCCCCTTCTTTCCCATCACCCCTTCCCCTCATCTCCTTCCTTCCTCCTCCTGGTCTTCCCTCTCTCCTCCTCTATTTCTTCCTTCTCCTGTCCCTTCCTCTCACCTCTTTCCTCCCCCCCATCCCTCCCTCCTTCCTCTCCTCCTTCTTCCTCCCCCTCTCTCTCCCCTCATCTCCCTGATAAGTGAGGTGATCAAGCAAGAAGTGAAGAACAAAGGAGGAAGACAGGTGATGGAGTGGGCGAGAAAATAAAGATAATCGGATAAATTGCATCGATAATCAAATAACCTACTTTTTCCATTAACTGCAATGTACGGCAAACTTCAGACTACGTTTTAATTACCCTCTATAATACGATGACAGGCGATGAAAAAAAAATGCTTTGATGTGGTGGCGCTGATATAACCGTGCGACTACCCGGTTATACACGCATATCCCAGTTCCCTCTTCATCCCCCGAAAGGATGATGGTGGACTGCAGGTGGAGGGCAGCTTCAGTCCACAATCCACTGGGTTCACATTTAGATGAGCCTGAGGTTGCAACTGCTACGAATAATAATCCTTAGACGATAATTTTTCATCTAGGTGAGACGTTTTCCAGCTGTATAGGGGGGTGGGGGGTGGCATACAGACGCCTCATCACTTCCTTCGCAGCTACAAGTCCTTCCTTACTTCACCAAGATCTTTTAGTGATGAGTTAAATAAAAAGTAAGTCATCGTGGTGAAGTAAATGATATCGGAAGAAGGTCAAACAAGTGCAAAATTTCTCTGTTTGGGTGAAATTAGATAAAATATCCTACATCAAGTTTCGCAGTCCCTCTGTAGGAAGATGAAAGGACGAACTGGCGAAGCGTGTTCTAGAAGCGATCTACGGATGAAAGGTTGACGGAATAAAGTAACAGCCAATCCAGTTTTACTCCCCTTCTAAGTAACCACAGCCCAGTACTTAAGGGTAGATAACCAGACTCCTTCCCTTGGTGGCACTACATGACCGAAATACCTCCAGGCGCCTATTGAGATTTGAACTTGTGAAAGGCCGTCACTCCGACTGGGGCATGCCAAACACTAGACAACCTGACTGACGTAAATGCTTTCCTCAGTAAGATGGGTTGAACAGGGGACGAGTTTATAGGGGAATTGTGAAGTATTTGGTCCAATTGTAGGAGAAATCAAGCAGTGTGTCTAGTAGTGAAAGCTAAATGATTAGAGTTAACTTCTTTTAATTTGGCGAGATTTTTGGCCTTTTGCAACAGGTTTTCCGGAACTCCGTGCCAAAATTAGACAGTGTAACGGCTTGTAGTGTAGTGATAAAATTAGATATGTTTCGGCTCTAGGCCTAGTACCGTACTTCATGAATACCATCATATTTTAGTATTAATCATTTTATATACTGTATATCATCATTCAAGATGGAGAGATGGCATTATTATGCCATATTAAAGAGCACAGAGCATAGTTTCATAAGCTAAAAACATCAGACAGGTACTATACTGTTGACTTACCATCTCTGGGGACAGATAATGTCTAGCTGCTAAAACACAGTGGATCAGAGAAAGGAAATATAATTTAATGAAGGAAAACAACCAAGTTCCTATGAAGTATTATTCCGAGAAGTGAAGATGAAAGGATGATCTCCATGAAGGAAATACACGGAACCTAACAGAGTTTTGAACAGCCAGTAAAGGAAGGGAGATAACAACACAGGTATATAAAGGGAGTCCAGAGGAAAGCAAACAGCAACATACCTGTCGGTCCTTTCTTGGCTGTTTGGTATAGGGAAGGTTGCAACTAACAAAACTATTCTACCAATTAAGGACAAGGATAGAAAAGCAGGAAGGCTTCTCCCCCCCCCCCACCAAACTCTCCAGCCAAAGCCGGCAGGAAACAGTGAGAAGGATCACCATGCAGCACAGAAAAACTGTCATGAAAGTTTCTTAGAAAAGTGGGAAAAAAAATTTAATCTAAACTGAAAAGGAAGTCAACAATATTAATCAATGTTGTTCTGAGGATTACGTCATCCGGGCTCTGGAGGAAAAAAGTTTATGTATACAGAAGTATGTTTACGTTGCCCTTAAATGCTAGACTTAATTAGAATATAGAGACTCGAGATGCACTGAAATGAGTTGAGCCAGAGTTGATATGATAAGAAAATAACGTAATATAACCAACATCGAAGAGTTTTTTTTTTTTTTTTTTTTATACAAGGAAGAAGCTAAAAGACAGAATCCCGCAAGATTGTTACCTCAAAGAAAAAAAAGAAACAAAAACAAAATAACAGAGAGCCAAATTCAAAATCCATTCTTTTCGAGACTTGAGAAGTAAGTTACGTTATGGACTGGAGGCTGAAGTTGTCTTCCTGTAGCCTACCATCCACATTCGGGGGACCGGAAGGTAGTTGAGGGACGTTTGTATCACCGAGAAAATGAAGCCGCCCTTTTTATCGCCGCCACAAAGGGAATTCGTTAAGCCACAACATGGAAAAGGTCCGCTGTTGTCTGGAAATGATACACATAGAGTAGTGTTGTGGTGATGTGATGGTTGCAGGATTAAGCCTAACGTGTTGCAGCCATTGAAGAATTCCAGCTTCGTTTAATCAGTTTCCGTATGTTCCACCGACTTATCATTACCCCCTTTATTACTACGTGTTCCGTATTTTATTATGATTGTTAATAGACGATTTTATTTAGCTCAAGAAAATCCTCTAGAAGTGATAGGGTAAAACAAAATATTCTTAATCTCTTCCATCTCATGACGTCTTTTATATTTTTTCTTAATCTCTCCTGACGATTTTCTCAAACATTTGGGGGGACTTTTCAAACTGGAGGTGTTAGATATAGCCTTATTTTACGCCTGCTTAAAAGGTTATTTCTGTGTTGGATAAAATCGTTTGGTGCAGTCGGATTAAAACGAAAAAATACATCATCCGACAGACTGTGTGGCACCTTAGAATGGCACTGATAACTACGATACCAGGAGAAAGAAGCTTCGTAGTTACGTCAATTAAGGTCGAAAGCACGTACGAAAATGAACTGAAAATATTAAAGTAGCGTAAATCACTTGCTTAAAAGGATGACAGTATGGTGTTGGTCATGTATTAATCCTGATGAAGTACAGTGAAAAATAATTATGATGATGGTGGCGATGATAGTGATGATGATGATGACATACAGTGGGCAGCTCTGTGTGTTCATTGCCTCATAACTCGACGAAACAACATAGAAAGCGACAGCAACGAACAAAGGTAGTGCAGGAAAAGGAACAAAATAGAACAATAGGAGAGACGGGGATGCAAATGGCAGAGAGAGAGCACCAGAGAGACGATGTGAGGGGGAGAAAGTGGATCAGGGAGAGGAAAAGAGGGAACAAAAGAGGGAGAAGGGTGGGGGGAAAAAATAGAGTGGGACAGGAGAGAGAGAGAGAGAGAGAGAGAGAGAGAGAGAGTGAGTGGGGGGGATACAAGGGGCTGAGTGTACCGATGATTAAGTGGGGATATTAGTAAACAGATACAAGAGAGAGAGAGAGACAGAGACAGACAGACAGACAGAAATTAATAAAGAAAGGAAGATGGAAAGGCAATCAGACAGAGACGAAAAGGAGGAGGGAGTTTTCCAGTTTGAACTATTACTAAAATTAGGGAATCTGCAGAATTAAATCAATGCACAAGGGAGGTAAAGCGAGATTAAGAGAGTAAAACGCGGATATAACTAAGCTCACTTTTTATATTTCTCTTTCTCTCTGCTGTCCAATATTCCAAAGCTAAGAGAGGCTTGTCATGTATCTGTGTCCATAGATGATGCTCTTTGACATGATGGGTAAGAGAGGAAAGCGATGGACCTTCCCTGAGTTGACTTTCTACCCCTATAGTAAGTCCACAGAAGAAGTGTTGGTGTAGAGACAGGTGATGGTGATAGGCACAGTGTGAAGGTGATGCAGGCAGTGTGGTAAAGAGGCAGGTGTTGTGGGGGTGAGGCAGGCAGTATAGAGGTGAGATAGTGACGCAATGTGAAGGTAAGGTAGCCAGTGTTAGGGTTAGCCAGACAGTTTGGAGATGACACAGGCAGTGTTGAGATGAGCAGGCAGTGTTTGGGTGAGGCAAGCTGTGTTGTTGTGAGGCTGGCATTGCTGGTGTTTGGCAAGAAATGTTTGGGTGAGGTATGCTGTGTGGATGTGAGGCAAACAATGTTGGTGTGAAGCAGGCAGTAAGCAGGCAGAGGTGAGGGAGTGTGTAGGCGTACAAGCAGTGGGTCAACAGAGGCTGCCTCACCAAACACGACGCCCCCAGCGAAAATCAATACAGCAATAGAAAACCCTCAATCGTGGTGAAAGAGCGGCGTGCTGGCAGACCCCACGGACACGCCACAGCTACCTGAGGAGTCGCTGTAAGGGCATGTGTGGAGGGTCATGGTGGCAGACAAGGAAACCACCCAACCATGATTCAATAGAAGACATGACTCACTCTTGGTCTGAAACAGTATGACGATCACAAACATAACTGTCTATATTTGGCATTCAGTCCTTTTTCACCCCACCAGGAACGCAGGAACTCGTGGCTGGGTTACTCATTTTCGACACTTAGGGAGTGGGTTACCAGCTTCACTTTCCCCTGAGTGACATTATGTGAGAAATAAACCCGAACTACTTCTTGCGGATTGGTTATAAATCCTTATGGACCCCATCCGATTGGAGTTCCTTAATCCAGGCGTCATTTGGTTATAGGGTTACCACCCAGAGTAATAAACTGTTTTAGAAGACACAGGAAATTGTAAGGCTTATCACCCAGTGTATCACCTGACGACAGCATTTAATCAGATGAGTGGATAACGAGCACCCCAGCCTACCGCATCACAAGTAAAGAAAATAATATGGGTGTTTCAAGTGATATTCTCAGAGCATGTGACATAGTACTGAGTCTTTCCTCTCAGTGATGTCATGCACGTGGGAGGACGCATTTTCTGTCAAGAGTGGGTGTTGTTTCGATCATCCTACCAACAGACCTTTCCCCCAGGCTACGACACGCAACGGTCCATTTACAAATTCAGGTGTCTATTTCAGTCGTAGGTGCGAATGGACGGGAGTAAAGCGACCCTACCCAAAGGTCTCCTGGCTCTCGGCTGGACCTCCACCTTTGAGAGAGGGCTTATGTTCTGAACGCGGCCATATAGATGTGTGTGTGTGTGTGTGTGTGTGTGTGTGTGTGTGTGTGTGTGTGTGTGTGTGTGTGTGTGTGTGTGTGTGCGCAACATTGAAACAGCTGCTTATATAATTATTCTAACAATGCACACACTTCAAAGTTTTATGCTGACTGCCACTAGATGACCACATTCAGCGAGGGAGGGAGGGGGAACTGGCAGGTAAAAGGTTAATCAATATTGTCACTAACTACTACGGACACTACCTACGGAAAGTCTGTATAGTCACTGTCAGTACACGAACACTGGTTATAGAGGACACCATTATAGTGTTCAGATTTACTCCACTTCACTTTTTGCACTTGTAGCTCTTTCACCTTACCCCATGCCAGAGTTTCGTCTTGTTGCCGATTGTTTCACGTGTACAGTAGATCAGTGCATAAAACTACAATGCGACGGCTCTACATCCTATTTATAACACTTCTTCGTGACTGACATCATATTCTCGTATTAATCTGTTGCTACAGCTCTGCGTTCAAGATGGAGAGCTGGCAAATTTAGGCCAATTTAGAATTAAACGGATACGGTATATCTGTAATTATCACAGGCGTCAACATAGCTAATTAAAAAGAGACTGAGATCTGTGCCATCGACATTTCACTTGCAGTCAAACAGTAAAAGCAAAATACAATACAGCAATTAAGTCCCTGAATGTAAGAAGATGTAATTTGCATGACAAAAAAAAAAAAATGTACACTTGAATCTTCACAGGAAAACAGAAAATTCATTGCAGCGACCGTCTAGTCTCATGTAGGCTAAGTCTGGGGCAGGTTTCAATAAAGAAAAATCTTAGTTGTGCAAACAGGCTTTTGTTTTTGTGTGTACCTCTTCCACATTGCCGGCATTCCACCACCATACCACCATCGGCACCAGCCACCCAACCATCCACCCAGTCAACCACCCAAAAATCACCAAGCCAACCAACCACCCAACTTACTTCCATCCCTTCAGTCAACCAACTCCCCAACCAACCTTCACCCCTTCATTCAACCAACAACCCAACCAACTTTCACCCCTTCAGTCAACCAACCACCCAACCAACCAACCAACCAACCAGCCAATCAGTCACCTTACCAACCAACCCAACCAACCACTAAGTCAATCACTCAACCAATTAACCACCTAGCCGATCAACCTACCAACCACTCAATCATCCAACCGATCAGCCCACCAGCTACTTAGTCACCCACCTACCTAACCACCCAACCCACCACCCAACCACCCACCCCACCCAACCAACCAACAACCTCAGCCGGGACAATGTACCTACCATATTGCCATCATCACCAAGCCAACAACCATACCAGCACATCTCACCCTCTACTCTAAATATCCTCTCATTAACCCATTCCCTAAAATCATGACTTATTTTCATTCTTGTTATGTTCAGACGATTTTACTCAGCTCAAGAGAGACATTTTAAACAGAAGGGGTTAATTCGTGCTATCTTCAGGTGCATTCAAGACAGACTTTGCTGCTCCTAATGGTTCGATACAGCCTTCACGAACCACAACACTGTAGTTCTTTCACTTAACTTGGCCCATTATCATCCTTTTGCAACTTATTAATGTAGTTCAGTGACAAAAATAATATGCTGCGGCTGTACACTACATCCTGTCCACAGCACTTCTTGTGACTATCAGCATATTCTAGTGTTAAATATTTGTTACACCTTAAGATGGAGACATAGCAAAATTAGGCCAAGTTAAAGTGAAAAGAGTATAGTAGTTTAGCTAAATCATCTCGTGGTGGTAGGCGTCATCAGGGTGAAGGGATTAAGGTGATGTCAACAGTGCCTCCATACAGCCACTAAATGTTATCGTACTCTATCACAACCGCACTCACACCACCCACGCCACACTACCACCACCCACACCACACTCCCACCAACCGCACCACACTCCCACCGTCCACACCACACTCACACCAATCACACCACACTCACACCACCCGCACCACACTCACACCACCCACACCACACTCACACCACCCACACCACAAGAAAAAAAAATCAGTTCAACTTTCCATCAGCAAATCCATCACCACTACTACCACCCCCACTACCGCCACTGCTACCACTACCTCTAGACCACCACTGCTACTGCCGTTACAACCACAGCAGCCACCACTACCTTTACTACCACCACCACAACCACTGCTACTACTACTATTACAACCACCACCACGCTTAGCACCACTACCACCACCTCTGTTACCACCATTACTACTACTACCACCTCATCTACCACAACTGCTACCACCACCATTATCACCTAAAGTACAACCACTACTACCGCCACCTAACTTCAGCCTCAGTAAGACATCCACTAAGCTTCCTCGGCCATTCTACCCTCACGCTCTACCGTCACATTGCCACCACCCACACCACACCGTCACCACACTGCCACCACCCACACCACACTGCCACCACCCACACCACACTGCAACCAACCACACCACCTTTTTTGTCACCCACTCCACATTGCTTCCACCCACACTAGACTGTCACCGTCCACATCACACCACACTGCCACACATCACATTATTTTGATAGCATTTTAATTAGGAGTTCAATTTCAACTTACTATCACCATCACCAGCTCATAAAATTCAACACCACCACCACTACAATACTCCCCACAGCACCATCTCACTACATCACCACCACTATCATTTACCATCAAAATCCATCACCACGACATAACTATTACCATCATTATTGCACCATCATCACCAATACGCTACTATTTACCACCACAAATTCCACTTATTTCCATCGCTCTTGTCACCATCACACCTTAACCCTCTCAATCCAATGCCGTCTTTTCTAGTTTATTTTCGCTACTTTCAGACGATTTTGTGCGACTTAGAAAAGGCCTCTTGTATCTTAGGAGTTCATGAGGGCTGTACCTAACTCCGCTGGCTCGAAAGTCTCTCCAAAGCCGAACTGAGATGCCTAAAAATCCAAGGATGAAATAAGAAAGGCGATATCTGATTGAAGGAGTTTACCATAATTATCAAAATCACCACCGTTGCGTTACTATCATTACACCATCACTAAACCAGCACTACTTCAACACATCATCACTTCTGCCATTATCACGGCTACCCCACACGTCACAATATCATCACAAGCACCACACTATCACAGTCACTACCAACACATCACCACCAGTTCATAGTCATCATTAACTTCACCATGTTCCCCTGCCATCATCGCAGCCTCACCATTACCACGATCATCACTTCACCATCACACACCAACATCACGTCGACACCACCACATCACAATCACCAAAACCAACATCATAATACCTTTACACTAGAACTTTCCTGGTATTCTTAGTTTTTCTTGGATACAGCTAGCAAACTATGGTGCGGTTTTTCTCCCTCTGTTCTTCCCTACGCCTGTCACCTCCAGTCTGTCAAACGGAAAGCGTCCAGCCATCTCAAAACCAGTGAATTATCGTTTTGGATCTCATTTGGTTGTCGTCTATTTTCAGGTTTTCAGTCTTTCCTGGTTTTCCTTTTAGCATAAGAAATGAAGTCATCACCGCCATATCACAGTAAAGACCATGTTAATACCGCCATAACACCACGTCAACACCAATATATTAACCACATCAACACCACCTTATTATCGTCCACACCATGTCAACACAACCACATCACCATCAACACTTCTACCACATCACCATCAACACCACCATTACATCACCATCAACACCCCATCACTATCAACACCACAACCACATCACCATCAACACCACCACCACATAACCATTACCACCACCACCACCACATAACCATTACCACCACCACCACCACATCACCATCAGCACCACCACCACATCACCATCAACACCACAACATCACCATCAGCACCACCACCACATCACCATCAACACCACCACCACATCGACATCAACATCACCACCACATTATCATCAACACCACCACCACATCACCATCAACACCACCACCATCACCATCAGCACCACCACCACATCACCAGCAACACCAGCATATCACCATCAACACCACCACCACCAAATCACCATCAACACCACCACCACATCACCATCAACACCTCCACATCACCATCAACACCACCATCACATCACCACCAGGACCACTACCACAT